>NW_027361697.1:8975000-9272500 GCF_039654945.1 Dendrobates tinctorius
AAGACCCCACTTCTTACCCCGAGACATAAAAAAGCCAGGCTGGAGTTTGCCAAAACTTACCTGAAAAAGCCTAAAACGTTTTAGAAGAATGTTCTCTGGTCAGATGAGACAAAAGTAGAGCTTTTTGGGCAAAGGCATCAACATAGAGTTTACAGGAGAAAAAAGAGGCATTCAAAGAAAAGAACACGGTCCCTACAGTCAAACATGGCGGTGGTTCCCTGATGTTTTGGGGTTGCTTTGCTGCCTCTGGCACTGGACTGCTTGACCGTGTGCATGGCATATGAAGTCAGAAGACTACCAACAAATTTTGTAGCATAATGTAGGGCCCAGTGTGAGAAAGCTAGGTCTCCCTCAGAGCTCATGGGTCTTCCAGCAGGACAATGACCCAAAACACACTTCAAAAAGCACTGGAAAATGGTTTGAGAGAAAGCACTGGAGACTTCTAAGGTGGCCAGCAATGACTCATTAGTCCAGACCTGAATCTCATAGAACACCTGTGGAGAGATCTAAAAATGGCAGTTTGGAGAAGGCGCCCTTCAAATATCAGGGACCTGGAGCAGTTTGCCAAAGAACAATGGTCTAAAATTCCAGCAGAGCATTGTAAGAAACGCATTGATGGTTACCGGAAGCGGTTGGTCGCAGTTATTTTGGCTAAAGGTTGTGCAACCAAATATTAGGCTGAGGGTGCCAGTACTTTTGTCTGGCCCATTTTTGGAGTTTTGTGTGAAATGATCAATGTTTTGCTTTTTGCTTCATTCTCTTTTGTATTTTTTCATTTTAGACAAATTAAATGAAGATAATAATACCAAAGAATTTGTGTTTGCAATCATTTTCAGGAAGAAACTGAGTATTATCTGACAGAATTGCAGGGGTGTCAATACTTTAGGCCACAACTGTATATATAAACTCACAGAAATGAGGGAGAACTTGCAGTCTTTCTTTGTTCTATAATATAAATTTGCTGCGTTTTAGAGAGTAACTAAACTTTCATTTTTTTTTAAATAATTTTGTCCAGCATAGATAGTCATGAAAGTTTGCAAATCACTTTATTAATGGAGTTACAAATTGCATTTAAATGGCTTCCACACCCCTGCGTAGTTTGTTTGCCTGACACTTGTGTGCCATTTTTTACAGGAATACTCTCCTAATAAAGTGATTTGCAAAGTTTGAAAACTTTCCATGTGGAACAAAATTATAAAAAAAAATGTAAAAAAAAAGTTTAGTTACTCTTTCCATAATAGCACTTGTCAAATTTCTACTAGATTTCTTAAAATCTTATGCATTTCTACAAAGTTAACAATGGGTCAAGTGAAACACCATTTTGGAAACAAGCCATGACAACTTACTACCCAATGTAGACCTCATTACCCTTAAGATGCCAAGTAGTGACGAGCGAACGTGCTGGGATAAGGTGATAACCGAGTGTCTTCAGCGTGCTTGAAAAATATGTTCGAGTTCCCGCGGCTGCATGTCTCACGGCTGTTTGACACATAGAGGGATTGCCCGCTTGTTAGACAATCTGTGCATGTGTTGTGGCTGTCGAACAGCTGCGAGACATGCAGCCGCGAGGACTTGAATATACTATTTGAGCACGCTGAAGTCACTCGGTTAGCACACGATTGTGCTCGGATAACTTCCTATCCCAGCACGTTTGCTCATCACTAGTGCCAAGCATTCCTGAAAAAAAGTACACTTTGTCAAGAAATGTCGATCTAAATCTCTATCCAAGATGTATGGCAGCATCTGGTGCCATGAAAGCTTCATAGAAACCACGTTTAATTTTGCCGTGGAGAAAAAATTACAGCTACCCTCTTCTACAAAAATAGACCACCTTTCTGCTCTTAGAAATACACATATTTTCTACATGTGTAAGGATTTTTAGACCTAACATACAGATCCTGACCAGGTGCTCTAGTGCACATACGTAAGCTTAATCTCTTCCCTAGTAGCACCTGCTAGAGATGTAAGTAAAGCAGGATTGGGGTCAGTAGCTCACATCTGGTGATTCTCCCCCGTAATGCAAATACTTGGGGACGGAATAACGACTGTAATTACACAAATCTGCTTTAACACTGCAGATTTGTTTCAGAACTTTAGATTTTATTCATGCCGCATTCAAATAAATAGAACAGTTGCAGAAATGTCTTTGCAAATTTACTCAAATCCCATAATTTATCCCACTTTAAATATGATATGTGCTGCCAGTGCCGCTTATATTATTCCTTGCAGAAAGCAACCTCTCTACATCACATTAGAAACTAAAATTCCCTACACAATGGAATAAGAAGTAAGGGCCCCGTCACACATAGCGACTCACCAGCGATCCCGACAACGATATCAACTTGTCAGGATCGCTGGTGAGTCGCTACATGATCGCTGGTGAGCTGTCACACAGGCAGCTTCACCAGCCACCAGCGACGCCGAGCGGGCGCGTCGCTGTGTACGTTAGTTACCAGCGCGCTGATGCAGGGAGCTGGTAACTAAGGTACACATCGGGTTTCTAAGCAGCGCGCGTCACTTAGAAACCTGATGTGTACCTTAGTTACCAGCTCCCTGCATCAGCACGCTGGTAACTAAGGTACACAGAGGGTTTCTAAGCACCGCGCGCTTAGTTACCAGTGTGGCGCCCCTGAGGGTTCAGTCGCCACAGAGGTACTGCACCTCCTCCTCAGGTGTGGTATCCCACCATCCAAGTAAGGTGGAGACACCTGACCACGCTCCAACACCTGCATCCCACACAACATAGTAGTGTAGCAAAGCACCCTTTGGTGGCTCCCTGCTTGGAACACGAAGCGTGCTGGGAGGCGGGTGGAGTTTAGTTTGCACTCAAAAGAGCGGGAAGAGTTTAGGAGTCAGTCAGTCAGTCTGACAGGGAAGTGAGAGAGAGAAGATCCCCTGAGAGGGATGGATGAAGGTAGTGCTGCAGCCGACCTCAGTGATCTGGGTCCGCTGGCATAGGGAAGAGACACTAGAACGAAAGCCTGATTCTCCATATGAAAGAAAGGATTGTACGGAACGTAAGGAGAAAAGGAGGACTAAGTATTAGGGTTAGAGGAGAACCCTTCCCAAGTTCACAGCGCAAGGCCGGGGTCCGGTCCCCGAGGTTGTATGGATACTAATGGCCCTGCAGCAGACACCAGATGAATAGAAGTAGTGACCACTTTATTCCCACACCAGACTTGGGGGCACAACAGCAACGATAGTGAGCCGGGACTTAGTAGCAAGGAGTCCCCGAAGCAGGCTACAGCTGTCTGCCGTACAAGTAGAGTTCATAAGAACATCGGACAGGAGGAACTCCAGTGTAACTCAGTGCTGGATTACTTCATTTCAAAGGCGCTATAAGAGGAGATGTTCAGAAAAGGCACATGTTGGCGGAGTGTTGGAAGGAAGTACTTCATCTTGCCTGGAGGTTGACTGAGCTCCTGACCTGGAGGACACGGCACGGATGCGGGCACCTGTACCACAGCAGACTGTGAGTAAAGCTTTGGAACTACATGCCCTGGTGTCCTCCACTTATTCCTGCATCAACCTACTCAGCACTACTACATCCCCTGCGCCTGACACTACACCATCTACGTGTCACTTCACCTACACTGCCCTGGGACTACAGCCCTGCCTGTGGAGGGCTATAACATCACTGCTGCACCCCACCATCTGTCCCAGAGGATCTGTCTGCAGCGTCGGCTTAACATCTTCATTGCCGAACACCACAGGTGGCGTCACAAATCACTTATAAACTTTCACCACCATAAGCACACTGAAGCAACCCCTTTTACCATGGAGCCCCAGGGCCACGGACCGGGTCACCGCTGCCGTGACAACTCCCGTTGAGAAGAGCAACCGGCCCAGTACCGAGTACCCCACTGCCCTGGCGTGTGAGGGCGCTCCAACTGCGCGCTGATCGCTGGTCTCCCGCCTGTCCCACTCAGCGATGCGTGCTGGCCAGCGGGAGACCAACGATCAAAAAAATGTCCAGGGCTTTCCAACAACGATCAGCGATACCGGCAGGGGGGCCGGTCGCTGATAGGTGTCACACACAGCAATCTCGCTGGTGAGATCGCTATTGCGTCACAAAAATATGTGTGACGGGGGGCTTAAGTCACAACTCTGAGAAATACTATAGACACAAAAAAATCCCATCAGGCTGATTAAAGCAAAAAGGGAATCAAAGAGTGTATTAGACTAAAATATAGAATTTTTATTAGCAAAAAAATAACATACATTAAAAAAATAGAGTATCGCTAGTTATGCAGGATTCCATAGGGATCAATGGCATCAAGATCTCTGGAGATGGACTTGTAACTTTGAGATTGTTGATATTTTTCAACAATTTTGGTTCTCAACTCCTCAAATAGTTCTCTTCTCCTCTTTCTGTTCTCCATGTTTACTGTGGCGCACACAGACACAATGTGCAAAGATTGAGTCAGTTTCTCCCCTTTTTATCTGGTTTCATGTGTAATTTTCACATTGCCCACACCTGTTACTTGACAGTGGTGAGTTTGAACGAGCATCACATGCTTAAAGCAAAGAGGTTTACCCACAATTTTGGAAAGCTGCCAACAATTTTGTCGAGACTAGTTTAGGGGTTTCATGTGAAATTATGTCCAATTTGCATTTTTCTCTGTTTTTTTTTGTGTTGTTCCAGTACACACAATGGAAATAAACATGTGTATAACAAAACTTGTAATTGTAATAATTTTCTGGGAGAAATACCTACTTCATTTTCTGGAACAATGTCAAGGGTGCCAAGACTTTTGGCCATGACTGTATAATGTATTGGCTAAATATACTCTATAGTAATGGGAGAAACATGGTAGTAAATATATGGAAGAAGTCAAAATATATCACCCATACCAACATGAATAGTGGGAATTAGGGGGCAAGAGATCAACATGTGTTCCATCGCTAAATGTGGCTTCTTCAGGGGGTTCACAGTCCTGGTAATATTAAAACTCAAACTGTATTTAAAGAAGAATATATTTTGTTATGTGCACATACTTTTTTTTTATATACAGTGCAGTAAGACCTGTGGAGCAGGACACCAGCTTAGAGAAGTGAAATGTTACCAAGGGGAAGAATTAAGCCAGGGATGTGATCAGTCTACAAAACCAGAAAGTGGACAGGTCTGCCAAGTTCATTCATGTCCAACCGAAGCCCCAGGTAAGAAGCCTTGCTATAATTCTCTAGATATAGTAACAAACATGGGAACGTATGATTGTGGATATTTCCATCTTGCTATGAAAATGTTTTACTTGTCTTTTTAATAATAAATATTGAGTCACAAAGGATATTCTGCTATGGGCGAAATAATATTTTTTTGCTTAACTAGGACTCCTCAGCCCTCCCGACCTATCCGCACTACTAGTAAATACTTGCATTTCTTATGAAATCTCAGTGCTGAAAAATCTTTTCTTAGAACTCTATTTTTGCCATTTCTTCTGTATACGTGTGAAATAATTGAAAATTAAGTGTTACTATTCATCTTGTTAATGGATCAGTTGGCTATTTTCTGTGATACTGTCTGAATTCATGCTGAGAGTGTCAGCAAGTGCAGGGTCATTCTGTATTTAACGAGAGCGATGGTAGTATGTAGTTGTCAATGTTTTCAGACATATACAGGAGGAGTAACAAAGGAACGGCACAATAAAGAGTTGTACAACAGAACCTCGAATGTTGTTATTTCACAGGGAGTACAAGAATTTACTGAACCAAACATGTCCGGTATAGACTTGAGCAAAACGATTTACATGGCCAATTCAGTAGTCCGCAGCCAGTGGACTGAAACCCCGCGAGATGCCTCCTACTTGCCAGTATTCCTGGTGCCTCTTCTCATCTGTAGGCTTGGCACAAAGTCATGTTTGTAGCGTGACACAGGCAACATTGTGGCAGATTTTTGAAAATTGCATGATGTTAGCAGTCTTAAAATGAGTCAAAGTTTGATAGCTTGTGTGGTTTGATACACTTGGCAAATCCTTAAACATATTTGTCTTAACTTTACATAATCATTTTAGTTGTATATATCACCTAGAAATGTTGGCAGCTAGCCATTGGGTCAATGTAAATAAAACCATTTTAATTGGATTACTTCGTGGCAGGAATTACATATATTCCCTTTTCGCTAGGTTACATCTCCCTGTCCCACGAGACAGAAAAAATCCTAAAAACGCAATTGTGTTGCATGGTGTGTATGTAAGAATTGTCACAGAATTCATTAAGACCGGCGTTTTACATGCCAGTGTTGACAAAGAGTGATCTTGAGTAAGATGCACCAAATCCATTAAAGCGTTGTCCAAGCTCGGGGCTCAAGTCTGCAGTTATTCTATGTGACTGCAGGCTTGCAAATCCTCACAATGCACACAGTGTGTGATGTCAGGACTCTCCTTTGCCGGGAGCCGGTAAGTGCTTAACTGCACTGTGATTTGCCTACATGCGGTCACATGCCAACTAGACGTGCCTGGTTTTGCTCAATACAAGTGAATTGAGCGAGGCTGTACACGTCTATCTGGAATGTGGCCGGAAATATGCAAATCACATACTCGTAGTCACTCGACTCCCCGCTCCTGGTTCCGGCACTGGAGAATCCTGATAGCATGCACAGTGCGTGCTGTGAGGATTCACAAGTCTTCAGTCACATATAGTGAATGCAGACTTGAACCCTAAGCCTGGACAATCCCTTTAGTCAGTCCCTGAATAGCTGCTGTCTAGTCAGGTACTGTATTATATTACTGTTGTAATTTATGCCAATTTTGTGGCATAAAAATATTATAGGTTTGCTGGCCATTTCGGCCACATACCCTCTTGCTGAAGCTGTGCCTACTTTGCACTACGTAATGCCAAAGGTTGCAAAACTTGTGACATGTGAAGCAGTTTCACAACAGGAAGTTGACCTACACTTCTTAAAGGGAATCTGTCAGTAGGATTTATCACTATAATAATAATAATAATAATAATAAATTTTATTTCTATAGCGCCAACATATTCCGCAGCACTTTACATTTCAGAGGGGACTTGTACAGACAATAGACATTACAGCATAACAATAATCACATAGATCATAACAGATACCAAGAGGAATGAGGGTCCTGCTCGCAAGCTTACAGTCTATGAGGAAAGAGGTAGACACGAAAGGTGGGTGGTAACAGGTTCCCTGATTGTATGGACCAGCCATAATGTTAAGTGTGTAACAGTACAGACACAGAGGGCTAATGGATGCATAAAGTATGTGGGAACATGATGCAGGGAACCTGGTTATGGTAAAACTTTTGGCTGTGCCACGCAGGGATAGATTAGGTTAATGTGTTGAGGCGATAGGCCAGTCTGAATAAATGAGTTTTCAGATCACGCTTAAAATTGTGGGGATTGGGGACCAATCGTATTGACCTGGGAAGTGCATTCCAAAGAATTGGCGCAGCACGTGTATAGTCTTGGAGACGGGAGTGGGAGGTTCTGATTGTTGTGGATGCTAACCTCTGGTCATCAGCAGAACGGAGGGCATGGGTAGGGTGGTATACTGAAACAAGGGAGGAGATGTAGGGTGGTGCTGAGCCATGGAGAGCTTTGTGGGTGAGGGTAATAAGTTTGTACTGGATTCTGGAGTGGATGGGTAGCCAGTGTAATGACTGGCACAAGGTAGAGGCATCGGCGTAACAATTGGCGAGGAATATGATCCTGGCAGCAGCATTCAAGACAGATTGGAGGGGGGAGAGTTTGGTAAGAGGGAGACCGATTAGAAGAGAGTTACAATAGTCGAGACGAGAATGAATAAGAGAAACAGTAAGAGTTTTTGCGGAGTCAAAAGTAAGAAAAGGTCGAATTCTAGAAATGTTTTTGAGGTGCAGATAACAAGAGCGAGCCAGTGATCGTATGTGGGGGACAAAGGAAAACTCGGAGTCAAGTATGACCCCAAGACAACGGGCATGTTGCTTGGGAGTAATAGTGGAACCACACACGGAAATGGCAATGTCGGGTGTAGGTACATTAGTAGCGGGAGGAAACACAGGGAGTTCAGTCTTTGACAGGTTCAGTTTCAGATATAGTGAGGACATGATGTTAGACATAGCGTTTAGACAATCGCCGGTGTTTTCTAGAAAGGCTGGCGTGATGTCAGGAGAAGAAGCGTATAATTGGGTGTCATCAGCATAGAGATGGTAATGGAAACCAAATCTACTGATTGTTTGACCAATAGGGCCGTGTACAAAGAGAAGAGGAGGGGACCTAGGACTGATCCTTGAGGAACCCCAACAGTAAGGGGAAGATGAGAGGAGGAGGAGCCAGCAAAAGATACAGTAAAGGAGCGGTCAGAGAGATAGGAGGAGAACCAGGAGAGAACGGCGTCCTTGAGGCCAATGGAATAGAGCATAGTGAGGAGGAGCTGATGATCCACAGTGTCGTATGCTGCAGAGAGATCCAAGAGAATTAGCATGGAGTAATGACCATTTGATTTAGCTGTTAGTAGATCATTAGAGACTGTAGTGAGGGCAGTTTCAGTAGAGTGTAAAGAGCGGAAACCAGATTGGAGAGGGTCGAGAAGAGAGTTATCAAAGAGATAGCGGATAAGACGGGAGTGGACCACTCGTTCCAGGAATTTAGAGATGAAGGGAAGATTAGAGACAGGTCTATAGTTAGCGGCACAGTTTTGGTCGAGGGATGGTTTTTTAAGTAGTGGATGTATGATGGCATGCTTAAATGAGGAGGGAAAGATACCAGAAGAGAGAGAGAGGTTAAATATTTTAGTTAGGTGAGGGGTGACAGCAGGGCAAAGGGACTGGAGGATATGTGACGGAAATGGGTCACTGGTGCAAGTGGTTGGGCGAGAAGATGCAAGGAGTCTGCTTACTTCTTCTTCTGTGACTGGTTCAAAATCAGAGAGTGATTTAGATGCAGTGGGGGAGGGAGGACAGTGCATGGTATGAGGTGATTGGGAGATAGTTTCCTGTCGGATCTGGTCAATTTTTTCTTTGAAGTAACTGGACAGATCGTCAGCTCGAAGCTCCGTGGTTGGGGCCTGTATTCTTGGGTTGAGTAGAGAATGAAAAGTGTCAAAGAGATGTTTAGGGTTATTGGACAGTGAGGTGATAAGGGTGTTGATATAGGTTTGTTTTGAGAGGTGAAGGGCAGTGTTGTATGTTCGAAGCATAAACTTATAATGGATGAAATCTTCGGGTAGGTTGGATTTTCTCCACAGACGTTAGGCGCACCTGGAGCACCGCTGCAGGAAACGTGTTTTCAGGGTGTGCCAGGGTTGCCGCCGTCTGTGTTGTGGTGTTCTATGTGTAGGAGGTGCAAATTCATCCAGGGCACTTTGAAGTGTTTCATTGTAATGCTTCAATGCAGAATCAGGACATGAGAGGGAGGAGATAGGGGCCAATGAAGACTGCAAGTTCTTCATAAGTTTCTGGGTGTTAATGGCCTGTATGTTTCTATAAATATGGACAGTGGGGGTGACCTGAGCAGCCTGGCAGTTCTTGATAGAGAATGAAAGAAGGTTGTGGTCAGAGAGCGGGAGAGGGGAGTTTGCAAAATCATCCACTGCACAAAGCCGAGAGAAGACCAAGTCGAGGGAGTTTCCGTCTTCATGCGTTGGAGAATTAGTAAGCTTCAAAAGGCCAAACAAGGAGGTTAGAGATAAAAGGTGAGTAGCAGATGGGGAGAGAGGAAGAGCAATGGGGATGTTGAAATCGCCCATGATGAGGGTAGGGATGTCACAGGAGAGAAAATGTGGAAGCCAAGTAGCAAAATGATCCAGGAACTGATGGGAGGGGCCGGGAGGAGGATACACCACCGCCACTCGCATGGAGAAGGGGGTGTAGAGTCTGACGGCATGGACCTCAAAAGAAGGGAAGACAAGTGAGAATACTTGAGGGATAACCTGAAAGGTACATTTTGGTGATAGGAGCAGACCAACGCCTCCACCTGCTCTATTGTCTAATCTTGGGGTATGAGAGATGTGTAGTCCACCATATGAAAGAGCAGCAGCAGCGGTAGTGTCTGACTGCTGGATCCAGGTTTCAGTAAGAGCCAGAAGGTTAAGAGAATTAGAAAGGAAAAAGTCATGAATGATGGCGAGTTTGTTACACACTGAGCGAGAATTCCAAAGGGCACAATTAAGAGAAACAGATGGCATGCAGGGAATATTAATAAGATTAGAGGGGTTTCTGAGTGTAGCAGTTGGGGGGTTTGACTTTCTATAACAGGGGGGACCAGGGTTGGTAGCAATGTCTCCTGCGACTAGGAGAAGGAGGATAGAAAGAGTGAGCAGATGGTTAAGTGATTTGTGAGAGCGTCTCTGATGTTGAATGGTGGGACTGAATGGATCTGTGCTGTGTAGCAATGTGAAAACAGCATGAGTGCTATACATAGGAGAGGAAAGGAGTGAGGGGCCAATATGGATGGAGTGTAGAGAGTTAATGCCAGGGCGGTGGATGTGTGTGAATGCAGCGGCCAGGATATAAATTACACAAATGCATATGGTAAATATTTGTGGTAGTCCAAATGTACAGGGAATAGATTTATTTATTTGCCTTACCACTATAAAGTAAAGGTTTGGCCATAATGGCGCTATTACACTGATTGAATTGATGCCTTTGTTAAAGGAATCCGATCATTGGTTCTTTTTTAATCATGGTTTTAAGTTTTCTTCTGATGGCTTCTTCTGTGCATCGGGGCTGGTCTGGGGTGTTGGGTCCTCTTCTGCTCCAGGCCCTCCGCCTTGCCTCCTGTGCTTCTACGGTGCTTCCCAATGGAGGATGCGCAAAGTTTCAAAACGGGGGCAGGTCACTGAATAATCAGTGACCTGTAGAAACACAGTAAGTAGGTGGAGGGGCCAGAGCAGAAGAAGACCCCCCCTGAGGCCCGCCCCAAAGCACAGAAGAAGTCACCAGTCTGCGAGTGCCCTGGTTCGCTAGCCAAACCGCATGGACCAGGGATTGTCCCACCGCTCGCCCACTCTCCCTTTAACGTGAGCAAAATGCTATTCAGACAACACAGGGTGAGGGTAAAACAGTGTGGCAATACTTTATTGAACCACAAACAGGCAGTTAACACGTAGAACAGTCCCAGCAAAATAACCCAAGATGATGCAAATTATAGAGTCACACCCTTCTACTAAGAAGTCGGTATAAGAGCTGTATAAGAGCTGACTTCATAGCTTCCAGGGTCGACTACCCAACCTGTGGCACACTCACAGAGAGGAGATAACGACAAGCGTAGGAAGATTACAGTCCATTCCGGCACAAGGCCAGTTAAATGGAGGGTCACAACCTGGCTTCATCTTCCAGGGTCGACTACCCCATTTATGGCATGCACAGAGAGAAGGTAGCGACAAGCTTAGGAAGATGACAGTCCATTGATGTACAAAGCTAGTTGACCGGAGGGTCACAGCCTGGTTTCTCTGAACATCTCCATGGATCCAGGTGACCGTCAGGGCCCAATCCTGGCTTTCTCCAAAACGTATCCATGATTTAGTGTTGTGTTACCTTTTACCTCTGTGTAATAGAGCTTTGTGCTGTCTTTTACTTCTATGTAATAGAGCTCTGTGATACCTTTTACTTCTGTGTAATAGAGCTTTGTGTTACCTTTTACTTCTGTGTTATAGAACTTTGTATAACCTTTTACTTCTGTGTTATAGAGCTTTGTGTTACCTTTTACTTCTGTGTAATAGAGCTTTGTGTTACCTTTTACTTCTGTGTAATAGAGCTTTGTGTTACCTTTTACTTCTGTGTAATAGAGCTTTGTTTTACCTTTTACTTCTGTGTAATAGAGCTTTGTTTTACCTTTTACTTCTGTGTAATAGAGCTTTGTGTTGGCTTTTCCGTCTGCCTAATAGAGCCTTGTGTTACCTTTTACCTTTGTGTAATAGAGCTTTGTTTTACCTTTTACTTCTGTGTTATAGAACTTTGTATAACCTTTTACTTCTGTGTAATAGAGCCTTGTGTTACCTTTTACTTCTGTGTAATAGAGCTTTGTGTTACCTTTTACTTCTGTGTAATAGAGCTTTGTGTTACCTTTTACTTCTGTGTAATAGAGCTTTGTGTTACCTTTTACCTCTGTGTAATAGAGCTTTGTGTTACCTTTTACTTCTGTGTAATAGAGCTTTGTTTTACCTTTTACTTCTGTGTAATAGAGCTTTGTGTTGCCTTTTCCGTCTGCCTAATAGAGCCTTGCGTTACCTTTTACCTTTGTGTAATAGAGCTTTGTGTTACCTTTTACTTCTGTGTAATAAAGCTTTGTGTTACCTTTTATGTCCGTGTAATAGAGTTTTGTGTTGCCTTTTACTTCTGTGTAATAGAGCTTTGTGTTACCTTTTACTTCTGTGTAATAGAGATTTGTTTTACCTTTTCGGTCTGTGTAATTGAGCTTTGTGTTAAGGCCCCATCACCCACAGCGAGATCGCTAGCGAGATCGCTGATTTTGTGACGCCACAGCGATCTCGCTAGCGATCTCGCTGTGTGTGGCACGCATCAGCGACCACCCCCCCACCGGGTATCGCTGATCGTGCAGGATCGCCCTGGGCTGTTTTTTATTGTTGGTCTCCCGCTGGCCAGCACGCATCGCTGCGTGTGGCAGCGGGAGAGCAACAATCAGCGACGCTGGGAGCTGGTATCCAACGTAAACAGCGGGTAACTAAGAGCCGCGTGGCTCTTAGTTACCCGCTGTTTACCTTGGAAACCAGCGTGCACGCTGGTTTCCAGGGTAAACAGCGGGTATCTGTGACACCCCAGAGTCTGGTTGTCACAGTGACATTGCCTCCCTCTATGAGATGAAGTCATGCTTTGAGGCAGAAAGGGGACCCCCATGCCAGGTAACATAGATTAAAGCACAATTCCTGCTGCAGGTCAGAAAAGGGAGCTGCCTTATAAATTCTGGCCAGCAGAGGGGGTTGGTGAGTCAGCTAGAAGTGAGCTGAGGGAGTTGTCATGAAAATGAGAGCAGCTGTGAGCTGAGAGGAAAGGACAGGACAGTTAAACGTGAGGTAAAAAGATCTTTCTGGAAGGTCCAGTCAGTTCATGAGAAGGAGCTGATCTGTGAGGAGTTCAAGACAGGGAGCTGATCTATGAAGAGGGAACGGACATGAGCAGAGACGGAGAGGCTCTGGGGAAGCTAAAAAACTGCATATAGCAGCCCCCAGTGTGAAGCGCTAATAGAGAGAAAAGGGACGTCAGAGTCCTTGGTGTCAGGAGCTGTATGTCCTGATCGCCGAATCTGAAAGTACAGGGGATTGTAAATTTCTGTGCGACATTGCACAACTGAGGGCACGGCAGCAGATAAGGAGCCCGGGGCTGACGGTGAAAAGGACGGTACCCATGGAATAGGCTCATGCTGACAGCCATACAGGTTAGTGAAACCATCACGCAACTGAGGGTCACAGCATAGTTATAAACAGCGGAGACCCACACACAAAGCGCAGAAGGAAGGTCCTAAACCCCCACCTGGCAAGGTGGATCCCACGAATGCCTCCAGGCGAGCTGGACTTATCCCATTACCTGTATGTGGTACTCCGGATTGCAACCAATTGCCAGTAAAAGGTAAAGAAGCTGCACCTCTCTGTGTCCCTCTCTCAGTTCTCTGCACCCCAACGTTCACAGCCATCTTAACTATTAATCAAACATCTTTGCCCTGGGACTATTGCTCTACCTGTGGAGAGCTATTTTCACCTCAGCTGCGCCACATCAACAGTCTCAGGGGAACGACACCGCAGCGCTGGTCACCTCTGACCAGAATACCACAGGTGGCGTCAGGTATTTAATCATCTATAAACTTTATCTTCATTTTTACCACATCTAACAACATCACAAACAACTTTCCCCTCTATTTTATTATTTAATGGACGCCCCAGGGCCACGGACCGGGTCGGGGCCGCCGTGTCACCATCCCCCATTGAAGTCGACGGGCCCGGTACCGAGTACCCCACGGCCCTGTGCCGCGCTCACGCACCCGAGGGCGCTCCATATCTAGGAGCCGTGCGGCTCTTAGATACCCGCTGTTTACATTGGATACCAGCTTGCTCGCTGGTCCTGATCGCTGGTGGGTCTGTCTATGTGACAGCTCACCAGCGATCAGCTAACTATGTCCCAGCGATCCCATCCATGTCGGATCGTTGGTGGAATTGCTGGGACATTGATGTGTGTAGCGGGACCTTTACCTTTTACTTCTGTGTAATAGAGCTTTGTTTTGCCTTTTCATTTTCTCTTAACTACTTTGATGTACAATTAATATGAGCATATTCTCTCCATATATTAGATGCATCAATTTTCTCTGTTGCAGCCTATTGCTTCTTTTTTAGCTACATATTTATGTGCAACATTAAGTGTTAATAAAAATCTCAACTAGTTCACTTAAAGCCAACCTGTCACTTGTCATAAATATGTAATTCACCTGGTGTAAATGCCGGTGTTCTTCTGAATCTGGAATTGTTTTTCTTTTGTTTCTACACCCCTATATTCCTGAGACATGGCCTTCTATTTCAAGTATCTACTGTATATCTAATATTGTTAGCCAAAGGGGCGTGGTCATCAACTCTTCTCTGTGAGTGTCTTCTTGAGGGTCACACCCAGTTGCCTAAATAGATTAGATAGCGGGAAGAGGAGACCATATCTGAGGAACAGAGAGGTACAAAAACAAAAGAAGAATAACGTCAGATTCAGGAGAACGTGGGATTTATACCAGTTTATAAATTTTTTTTTTTACATATTTATAGCAATTGACAGGTCCTCTTTATGTCGGAGCTGCAATACTTGACTCCCTTATAGACAAAATTGGTGCTGTTTCTTGAAGAGACAGACATGTCATACAACCCATATATATCATAAGTATAAAAAGGAATAAGTCCTAGGCAGACCCCGATGAGAGATGTATGTAAACATACACCCACTCAGAACCAGAAGAAACACAGTACAAGTAAACAGACTTGATGGCTTTACATCACTCATGACAGGAGATAAAGTAAACAGTTTGTATACTGATAATGTGGGCACAAAACACACTGACATGAGAAATCCCAGAGGGAATACAACCCTTGATCAGTTATATGGATGTATGCTCAGCATCTTTGTCTTCAGGCACACTGCTGTATCCTTCTTTGATCTTATTTGTATTGATGTACTGTAGTCTTACATGCCTGCAGTTCTTTTGGCTCATCAGTCTCTATTCATCTATAATCTGCAAATGTGTTAATTGCAATCAAACCAAAAGAAAATCACCTTGATTGTAATTGCATTTTTTTTATTTACGAAAATTCTTAAGATTCTCATACACATTAAACTAAAATCGCCTCCACTTGCTGTTTTTGGAGGTACTGTCCAATGCGTATGGGGACCTTTAAATCTCACCCATCAGATAATGTTGGGAAGAGAAGGATGGGGCATACTGAAGGTAGACATTTAATTCTTTTGTAAAGGTAATGTCCACGTTTCATATCTGACTGTGACCTATGGACTCCTTGAGTGATAGCTAAGTCGCCCTATGGGATCTATTGTGTGCGGGAATTTTGGTTTTGTGAGTGATGGTCCAGTCATCCAATCTGATCCTGGGGCATGCTGGGCTGTCAGCATTTTGATTGACAGTCCTCTTGCACAGTTTGGTCTAGCCTGCAGGCATTTCCCCAGGTGCCTCCTGTCTTTCATTATTTGCAAGCTATTTAGCTGGGTTGCTGTCTGTTGTCCAGTGTCAGTTGTAGCTTTGCTTAGTTAGGTGTGTGTGCTAGCTCTGTGTCTGACTTCTTGATCTTGTTGCTGACCTCAGCCCATAAGCAGAGCAGTGTCCATGGGTCATGTTTAGCACTGGAGACATCATACAGTCATGTGAATGCGTAATATTTTTTGTAGATCATGTGCTACTCAATAAAAGCCCATATTTTTTATGCAGTTTATGTCGTCAGGTGTCATCATGTAACATTTTATTAGTAAATCTCTCATATGTTTAATTTAGGTTTCTTATATAGCACTGACATATTGCACCGTGCTATACAGACATTTTTTTATCAATCCCCATTCCTTGCGGGATTACAATCTAAATTCAGTATGGTTGGAAACCAGTACAAACAATGGGAGCAGACACACTTCATGCAATTTGTATGCCTTTCTTGGGAAAGAAAAAAGAATGGAATTTACTATTCTTTTGGTAGCTATTGTCAAACTTGAGAACTGACAACCCTCTAGCACCTTATGCTTTGTTCAGACTTCTGCTGTGCTGTTTCCTTGGTTTCCGTGGTCTTGAGAACAAGAACAGTGTATCCTTTATCTTATTCTAGATAGGGTGTGGGCCAGTTAGGGACTTGTTAAATTGGGCATTGTTCCCTTTAAACCAGGCAGCACAGAATCCCATCAAATAAATACTAGCATAGAGCAGCACGATAAATAGTTCTAAAGTAGTGATATATATATCTCCACCCCACCCTGTACCCCATCCATCATTCCTTCAGTCCCCACCCATTATCCTCACAGTCCCTACTCCCTATTCCCTACTGGACACATGCTTGGCAAAACTAATGTTTATTTGGTCCTGCCAATAAAGCTTCTTTGAATTGAACTGAATTGAATATATAGCCCGGGGCAGAGAAACTGTAATGTAAGTATACCTAGTGATCTATGGCTGTGAGGAGTGTAATGTCAGAATCACTTACGGTCAGGGGCCATATTCCTGGGACGGTATTATTGTCAGCATCCATGGCGGTCTAAGGTTGTGAGGGGGTTAATGTCAGTATATCTGATTGTCTGAGACAGTGAGGAGGGTTGTTTCCAGTACCACTGGCGGTCTAGGGTAGTGAAGGGGTTAAGTAAATATCCCTAGTGGGCTAGGGCAATTAATGTAAGAACCCCAGGTGGTCTAGGGCAGTGAAGGGAATAAAGTAATCATCCATAGAGGTCTACAGGCAGTCAGAAGATAAGTATGTTGTTTTCTGATTGTCGGAGATAAGCAGTGTTCTGGGTGTCTTCAGTATAATGTGTGCGGATGGGGGGCATAAAGTACAGTAGTGCTGTAGGCAGCAGTTTGGATGTCTGTAAGATTTGGGGCTATTATAACATAGGACTGCAGTACGTATTCTTTATCACACAGTCACACACAATAAAAACTTTTTCATAAATTATAGTGATGGTTACTCTTTCCAGTGCCCATAGCTGCCATGTCTGCCTGCCAAAGCAGTCTTGTTAATATGTACTAAACCATAAGTGGATGGACCACCAGCCAAAGCTGAGTACGTGATGTCCCTCTGCATAATCCTGACTTGGAACATCGCCCCCAATGTCTGATCTTCCCTGTAGTCAGCCTATAATCATCCTCCTGAAAGCTGCCAGCATTCGCCATCACATTGTAACCTATCAGAGGCTCAGGACTTTCCCAAACACTCAAAGTCGCATTGAATGTTCCGTCTTTAATATCAATTCTAAGTCTGTTATTAAATAGCTACTAAAGGCAAATAATGCAGACTGACTATGTTATACTATATTATATAGCGCACCGCCTCATACCTGGCTCAAATTTTATACCATCCATGTTATGCCCCCATAAGCACTCTGAGTACAGCTGTATGGTGCTTTTGTGAGACCCCCTTAATTTTCTATAGAAGCAATTTGTGTAGGGTGATGAATGAGTGACAAAGGGAATCTTTTCCTCAAACTACACCCTAAAGGTTTTGTTTTTTTTACTGTGTTGTAGGTTGGCACTTATTTATAGTTGCCATCTGGCTTACACTTTGAAAGTAAAAATTTTTACCGTCATCCGTTAATGATAGTATTTTTGTGTTATAAAACACTACCCTGCGCAACCACGTTGCTTCCTGTTTTATTTAAAAGAGTTTTCCTCTTTCAGGGAATCTTGGTTCCCGGGTGCAGTTTGTTATAGATATAACAAAGCGTGCTTTACTCACTGTCCCCTGGTCCAGTGCTGAGTCTCTGCCGCTGCTCCCAGTGTCCAGTACTGGCTGCAGCGCTGATGTTGACAGTGCCGCAGTCCATCAGTAAGATTAGTGGTTCTGCCCATGTACACGTAATGTCGGGCTCAGAGCTGAGCTCATTGATTGACAGCTGCACTGTCTACGTAACGTCAGACTCAACACTAGACCTGGGGAAGGTGAGTAAGAGTCTGATTGATTTTTTTTTTTTATAACAGTTTTGTGCAAATTTTGGTAAAGAGATCGCACAAAGATGGCATTTATAAATCACACAGAACCTGGACAATATTTTTGGGTGGAGTAAGTGGCAACCAAATATGGAAAATTAAATTGTCTAAATAAATAATTCCAAGGTTGAAATGTAAAATCACAATCCGTGCTACCACTAAATCACAACCTTTTAGCCTTGGCCGTCATTGTTCAGTGAATAAGGTGGCTAGCTCCAGCTCGTATTGGCTACTGTGTTTGCGCCATCACTTTTTCATAATTGTAAAGCAGTTCTTATAAAAACGATCTGCTTTCCACTGTTATCAGGAGTTAGGATGTGTTTGATGCTGGTCGGTCAACCGGACCTTCCACCAATCACTAGAGTGATGAAAGGCCACTTTGTTGTTTTGCCAGAAGGGGCGTCACTTGTTTGCGGGCCTTGTCTGCTACGGCAGGAAAGACCTTTACAATCAACAGTGATAGGCACAGCCTATGAATGACTGCAGTACTTTTTTTGGTGGGGATCACACTAATGAGAGATACTAGGAATCATCATCATGTTTTTTTTTTTTTTGCAAAATGAGTAAAAATAATTGGTAGTGGCAAATAAAGAACCTCATCCACAACTACCACAAAAGACTTCAAGCTGTCATTGACGTTAGAGGGGGGCAATACACGATATTAAGAAATAGGGTATGAGAACTTTTTATCAGGGTCATTTGGATGTTTTGATTGTCATTATAATTTAAAAAGAGAAAACACAGTAGTTTGACAATAAATGGCTTCACCCAACCACTAACCATGAGTGGAGAAAAAGTTTTAGTGTTATCATTCATATTCCTTGAAAAAAGGCCAAGAAAGCAAAAATTTGGCCGGGGTATATAAACTTTTGAGCACAACTGTGTATGCTACTGTCAGACAGTTAAAAAGGGCCACACACTCTGTGAAAGGCTATGGATGCTTTAGCGCATACAAGGAGCAAACTCATTAAAGATTTAAACTTTAATATAAAAAATACAGTACTTGCAAGAAAAGATATTAAAAGGTAAAATTAAAATGACACACAAATATGCAAATACAGTTGTAAAATAAAAAGGGAGAAACAACAGAAATACCTAAACGTTTCAGTATACCGTTATCTTCTGTTCCCTTCAGGGAAGGAGAAATGAATTATGGATCACAACCAGCATAGGCAGGTCCTCACATGTGAACACCTTCCTATTGTGTCATCTATCTTTAATGTGGCTGGTCCTGGGCTCATGTTTCCAGGATGGCCTAGATTGTAATATTACAATTGCTGGTCTGTGACTGAACCCTGGGCTAATTTAGGAGCGAGCACCTTGCATTTTAAATAGTATGTGTCTCCAACCACCCCCCTCAACATAGTAACTAGGGAATATCCAGCCTGGCTACAATCACCATCTGCCCATGCTTTGAAGCTTGACCTAGGTGTCACGATTCACACCTCTCAGTAGTCTCCCAGGAGACCCCCTATGGTTCTAAGTAGTAAGGGCCCCGTCACACATAGCAATCTCGCTAGCGAGATCGCTGCTGAGTCACAACTTTTGTGACACAACAGCGATCTCACCAGCGAGATCGCTGTGTGTGACAGCGATCAGCGACGGGCCCCCTGCCGGTATCGCTGATCGCTGCAAGAAACCTCTGGACATTTCTTTCGTCGCTGATCTCCCGCTGGCCAGCACGCATTGCTGCGTGTGACAGGCGGGAGACCAGCGATCAGCTGTAAAATAATTAAAAAAAAATGAAAAATATTATTTTATTCTCACCTTCCGACGTCCCGCGCAGCATTCCCGCCTCTCTCCACGCTCCGGTCCCTGTAATCCTTTGCAAGTATGACCGCGAGACTTCGCGATCCCGCGAGAACGGACGTCATCGCGGTAATTCTCGCAAAGGATTACTGGAGCATGGAGAGAGGCGGGAATGCTGCGCGGGACGTCGGAAGGTGAGAATAACAATATTTTTTATTTTAATTCTATTTTTGACATGAATATTTCATCAGCGCTAACGAACACAGCGATGCCGGGCGCTCGGCGTCGCTGTGCTAATCGCTGGTGAAGCTGTCTGTTTGACAGCTCACCAGCGATCACATAGCGACTTACCAGCGATCCTGACACGATGATATCATTGTCGGGATCGCTGGTAAGTCGCTATGTGTGACTCCAGCTTAAGAGTAGGCAGAGGTTATATCCTTTGTGTACAGACAGTCATGTGGCTCCAGACCTGACTTGATATTTTAATAATAATAATCTTTATTTATATAGCGCCAACATATTCCGCAGCGCTTTACAGTTTAACAGTTTCAAAACACAAGTCATAAGTAATAATGTTAACAATACATTAAAGCAAAATAAGACGACCCTGCTCGTGAGCACTTACAATCTATAATGAGGTGGGGGAGATACAAAGTACAGGTGTGTATTTACAATGATGTATTTACAATGATGGTCCAGCCATCTTGAAGGAGTGAGAGATAGATGGGGATAGTGAATGGGCTACACATGCACACTTACACATAAAATGACTTTGATCAGTGAACGTGATAGGCTGCTCTGAACAAATGTGTTTTGAGGGAGCGGCTAAAACTGTGCAAATTGTGGATAGTAGTGATTTCTTGGGGTAGAGCATTCCAGAGGATTGGAGCAGCGCGGGAGAAGTCTTGGAGTCGGGAGTGGGAAGTGCGGATTAGTGCAGAGGTTAGTCGAAAGTCGTTTGCAGAGCGCAGCGGTCGGTTAGGCCGATAGACAGAAATGAGGGAGGAGGTGTAAGGGGGTGCCGTACTGTGGAGAGCTTTGTGGGTGAGATCAATTACTTTGAATTGGATCTTATAATGAATGGGCAGCCAGTGTAACGATTGGCGAAGAGCGGACGCGTCCGAGTACCGGTTAGCCAGATGGATGACCCTGGCTGCTGCATTAAGTATGGACAGGAGAGGGAAAAGTCGAGTAATGGGGAGGCCAATTAATAGAGCATTACAGTAGTCCAGGCGGGAGTGGATCAAGGCGACAGTGAGGGTTTTTGCTGTTTCCATGGTGAGAAAAGGGCGGATTATAGAGATGTTTTTTAGGTGTAAGCGGCAAGAGCGGGCAAGAGATTGTATATGGGATGTGAAGGAGAGATTGGTGTCAAATATAACACCCAGACAGCGTGCCTGCTCCCGGGGTGTTATAATGGTGTCACCCACGGAGAGGGAAATGTCAGATTTAGGGAGGATAGTAGACAGCGGGAGCAGAAGAAGTTCAGTTTTTGAGAGGTTAGGTTTCAGATAGAGAGTGGACATCATGTTGGAGACTGTGGACATGATGTCACTGGCGTTCTGTAGTACCATGGGGGTAAGGTCGGGGGATGACGTGTATAGTTGTGTGTCATCAGCATAAAGATGGTACTGAAAGCCAAATCTGCTGATGGTCTGTCCAAGTGGGGCCATGTAGAGAGAGAAGAGAAGTGGGCCAAGGACTGAGCAGTGAGGTACCCCGACAGCGAGAGGAAGAGGAGATGACGTGGAGCCAGCGAACAAAACACTGAAGGAGCGGTCAGAAAGATAGGAAGAGAACCAGGAGAGTGCAGTGTCCTTGATGCCTAGTGACTGGAGCCTAGAGAGTAGGAGATGGTAGTCAACAGTGTCGAAAGCTGCAGAAAGGTCGAGAAGAATGAGCAGAGAGTGGTCACAGTTACATTTTGCTGTCAGAAGGTCATAGGTAACTTTGATGAGCGCAGTTTCAGTTGAATGTAGGGGGCAGAAGCCGGACTGTGAAGGGTCTATGAGGGAGTGAGTGGAGAGGTAACGGGTAAGGCGGGAGTAGACTAGGCGCTCCAAAAGTTTAGAGATGAAGGGGAGATTGGAGACTGGTGTGTAGTTGTTTGTGCAGGATGGGTCGAGAGCAGGTTTCTTTAGTAATGGAGTAACGACAGAGTGTTTGAAGGAGGATGGGAAAATGTCCGAGGAGAGGGAGAGATTAAAGATTGTAGTTATGTGAGTTGTGACGACTGGAGAGAGAGACTGGAGGAGATGTGAGGGAATGGGGTCGGTAGTGCATGTAGTCAGACAAGAAGAAGAGAGGAGTCTGGAGACTTCTTCTGTGATGGGATCAAATGTGGAAAGTGAGCCAGGGGAAATGCAGGGAGGGATGGGAGTCACAGCACTTGGTGGTTGGGAGCGGATTTCCTGACGGATATTATCTCTTTTCTCTATAAAGTGGGAGGCCAGGTCATCCGCACAAATGTCTGTGATAAGGGCTTGTGCTTTTGGCCTGAGGAGTGAGTGAAAGGTGTCAAAAAGTTTCTTGGGGTTTTGGCTAGTGAGGCGAACAGGGTGGTGAAGTAGGTCTGTTTGGTGAGGTGAAGGGCAGAGTTATAGGTTCTTAACATAAATTTAAGTGGATGAAGTCTTCAGGTGTGCGAGTTTTTCTCCATAAGTGTTCAGCACTCCTAGAGCATCGCTGGAGAAGTCGAGTTTGCGATGTGAGCAAGGGCTGTATTACTCTGTGTTTGGAGGTTCTGAGGGTGACGGGCACTACTTGGTCAAGTGTGCTTCTGAGAGTGTCGTAATGAACAGCCAGATCAGGACATGAAAAAGAGCAGATTGGATACAGGAATGATTGTAGGGAGTCTGAAAATGTATGAGGGTTAATGGCTTGTAGATTTCTGAATGTCTGATAGGTAGGACTATGCTGGAGTGGGCGAGGATTTATGAGCGTGAAGGAGAGAATGTTGTGGTCAGAGAGGGGAAGTGGTGATTTATTTAGGTAGGAGATTGAACAGAGGCGGACAAAGCCTGGTCAAGGGTATTACCGTCTTTGTGTGTCTCAGAGGTTGAGAGCTGTGAGAGGCCGAGAGAAGTGGTTAGTGATAGAAGCTGGGATGCAGATGTTGAAGTGGGGCTGTTAATGGGGATGTTGAAGTCTCCCAGGATAAGGGTTGGTAGTTCTGAGGACATGAAGTGCGGCAGCCAGACTGAGAAGTGGTCAAGGAAGTGGGTGGGTGAGCCTGGGGGCTGGTATATGACTGCTACTCTGAGGGAGAGGGGACGGAAGAGCCTGATGGTGTGGACCTCAAAAGAAGGGAATGAGAGTGATGGAACTGGGGAGATGACCTGGAAAGTGCATTGTGGGGACAGGAGTATGCCGACTCCCCCACCAGGTCTGTTTGTGGGTCTTGGGGAATGGGTGAATTGTAAGCCACCATGGGCAATGGCAGCAGGGGAGACAGTGTCAGAATCCTAAATCCACTGATGTTATAGTTTTCCTTACACCATACGGAACCTAGTTCAAGGTGTAGGGCTGGAATAATGCACGCTCTAAAAGAAAATGTTCATTGGGATTTGTCTGTTGTATCCTAAAAGGTCTTGTGACATTACAAGAATATTGCTATTTTGCTCTTGCACCATATAAATGATAATTAGAGTTTGGAGGCAGTATACAGTGTAGGGGATAACATTGTAGACTGTTGTTCGGCCATCAGCCATCTCTCCCAACTCCTCCATTATAGAGGAACTCTCGGTTCCACCCAATCTTCCTGTATTCACTGTGAGAGAGAGCCACTGCCAGACTCTACCGACATCGGCGAGTTCAAATAACTTTAGTCTAATGTGTATGGGAGCTTTAATAGGGAAGATCCCTAGGACTGCTTAATAAGAATGACTGAGAGTACTTTAGTTATCCCTGTCTCACTTTTTGATGGCTAAGTCAGAAATAACTAAGTCCAGCTCTGACCACTGGAGGTGAGCCTAGAAAAACGGCTGAGTACCTCAATGTGCTACTCTGTTTCCCATTCCCATTAATCCAAATTCACTTCTATGGAAGTTATGGAACCAGTGCAGTTCGTCTGATTGCTTGGCTCTGGCGAGAGTTAATCCGTTTCGCATAGGCATATGGTATAAAGATGATGACAGACAGTGCGATGCGTTTCCAATGGGCACAGAGGAGCACCTTATGTCTCCTGAAAACTAATGGATCAGGCATTGACATTGAATTTGCCTGATTCTTCTCTTCCCCAACATCATCTGATGGGGGAGAGTCAGAAGACCCTATACACATCAGGTTGGTTGGCCGATCCCAGTGACATTGGTTGGCTCCGTCAATTTTCATCTAAAGTATATGGGGGTCTTTAGAAATGTCCTGTTCACTAATATGAAACTTCTTCTGCGTCCTAATCGACTTTCTTGTTTCCATCCAGATGAAAACTGTGAAGATAAGGCGACCGCGAACTGCTCGCTGGTGTTAAAGGTGAAACTGTGCTCGCATTGGTATTACCGGAAGGCCTGCTGCCGAGCCTGCGGGGGAAAAGCCTCCTGACTAAAGTTTCTTATAGTAGTTGCCCCTTACATTTGTAAATTCTGTACATTATGGATGGTGCCGAGTGCTTCTGTTTTGATAACCCTCCTGTCCCACTTTCGAGGTGTATTAGATGGTAGTACGAGGTGTGTTTGGCAAAGGTTATTTTTTTACCTCTTTATTTTAACAGAATTTTATGGTGCGCCGTCACCAACCTGCTGTTATGTGAATACGATGCCTCTATTGCACTAGATTTTCCATATCTTCACCTCTCCGTGTGCTGGTCAGGAGCTCCGGATACTCACAGATTGCCCATGGCGGCTCTTTACCCCGGCGGAGTCAATAAGCAGCTGCATTATCGTGACCATATTGAAGGTGCTATTGTAAAGGAAAAATGCTGCATTTCCATACGTTATTTTTCTATTACTACGGGCATTATAGGTGATAGCAGGCACAGAGACATTGCCAACTCCTAGTCCGCCCCTGGGAGTGTGCACGAGGTCTTCCTAATTCATCCTCCAATGGGGCGATGGATGGAGATCGATACTGGTCGTTACCAGGTCTTGTAGGGTTACATAGAACTCATGCGCATAGGTGTTGAGGTCATGTTCACACGTTCAGTATTTCACATCAGTATCTGTAAGCCAAAACCAGGAGTGGTGGATAAATGCTGCAAAAATGCAATGTGTGAACATACCCTAAAGCCACATTCACAAGTCCAGTATTTGTAAGCCAAAACCAGGAGCGGGTGATAAATACGGAAGCGGAGACATGTCTCTATAATACTTTTACTCCGATTGTTCCACTCCTGGTTTTAAAGCTTACAAAAACTGACGGAAAATATTGCACGGGGCCTAAAAATGTTCTTTTTTTTATTCTTAAAAGCCAACCATTTTCACTATGTCAGGGTTTGTTTTTTGATACATTATTTCTCCATGTATTTCATTTTTCACTCCATGTGTCACCTGGATCTGGTCCTTGAAAACCAGAAAATACACAAATGCCAAATTCATCATGTTCTCCAACGACGGCCACAATGTGCGCCAGTGGTGAAGACGGAAGTTTCCAATTTTGTTCATAACAGTTTTTGTCCTATTTCGGTAATAACTGCGTAATAAAGAAGTGCTGCTGGGATGAAAATCAACATCTATGTCATCAGCTTACTAATATAGCTTTATTAAGAGCTCTGGAAATGTGTTCTGACAGTTCCTAAAGTTATCATTCTCTTTTCAGCAAATTTTCTGTCCTTAAAAGGTTTATCCACTTTCAGGAAAGTGGGCTCCAGACTCGTAGCAATCGCAGTAGGTCTCCTCCTCCTCCCCGGGTCCCTGTTGCTGCTCCGTTCTCTTTGTTTTGGATACAGCGACCTCATGTATCACCACTGCAGCTAATCACTGAGCTCGGCAGCAGTGCCAGGGTTAACGGCGTGTGCCGATGAGGTCAGTGATTGGCTACAGCAGTGACGCATGGTGTTGATGCATCGTTACCGCTGCAGCCAAAATACCGTCAGAGAGTCGGCACTGGACCCAGGGAGGGGAGTACCTGCTGACTCTGCTATTTCAGCTATTCTGCAGAGTTTGAGGTCCACATTCCTGAAAGTGGACAATTCCTTTAAATAGCTGATGACGGATGAGCGTGTGATGTGATCTGCCCAGCGGCACTTCCCAGTAATACACAATGCGCCTGTGATAGCCTCCAGCACTAACAGGACCAGAGCATGTGCACATGTAAATAATGAAGCAAATTGCGCTGGCGCTAGTCCTGGACCCATTGCTTTTCAGTGGGAGGTACGGATGGACAGATCTTGTCACAGTCGCCTCCATCTGAGCTCATTTTAGGATGTGAGCGCCCTGTAGTCGGGATGGAAAACTTGATTAGAATGGAGTGTGATTTTTGGAAACTCAAAACACATTTGACAAGATTGTAAAGCCACCAGCGCCTTGAAGAACAATGGACAGCGTTAGTTATATATAATCAAAATCTCAAAGGTAGCATCTAAGATCTAGAAAAAGAAAAATAACCCCTCCGACAAAACAATATCCCCCCCAAAATAACTGTTTAGATCCTACCCTCCTCCTGTTTCCTGCATTTGCCATTCCCTACTAATTAATGCATCATTGGAGGATCGCTGATCACATCTTTCCCAGTGATCCCTGGAAAATATAGCAATATATCAGTCACCATCCCTTCACTTAGTGTAGTAGAAACATGTCACATGGACACCTCTGGATGTTATTCTGCTGATTAAATGTATATATTTTTGGTTAAAATTAATTTTGGCATCTGGGTTTCCTTAAACATTTTGTACTGTTTGACTTCTGTAGTCTCTGCGTTGCACTATCAAATTCCTGGCTGCAGAATGAGTTAACTGAGGATCTGGCAGTGAGCTCATTCTGGTGGGAGAGTTTATAACGTTTATTGTTACTTCTCTTCTCAGCTGATCTATGATCACCAAAAAAAATTAAGTTGAACTTCATGATAATAAATTACCCAAGAGGAGCTCAGAAGAAGGAAGATAAGAATTAGAAAATCTTCCATCAGGATAAGCTCTCCAGGAGATTCTCAGTTTACTCATTCTGCAGCCAACAGTCTTAGCCAAAAATACGTCAATTTAGGTAAAACAAAAAAAAAACTCCAAGGTTTTCCATTTACTTTTTTTTTTTAGCCTGAATGGAGAAAAGTTTAAGTTCTGCAGTTTCTCATGCTATATACAGACCACTGACTAGCCCCTCATGGGGGAGGACTAGTCCCTCATGGGAGAGGACTAGTCCCTCATAGGAGAGGACTAGCCCCTCATTGGAGGTACATGTTCTATGCAGGTGGAGTATCTCCAAATCTCTAACAGAGGCGACAGTGTGAGCACAAAGCCTTCATCCTCCATCATCCTATTGTATAGCCCACGGCAGAATGTAATTTTATATTCCTGAGACAATGGCTCCTGCTATAATGACAATGGCTGTAAGAGATGTATTTTATTATTCTAAATAAAAGAAACAAACTGAAGATTGGGATTTATTTCATGTGTTGGTTGTTTTCACCCTAAGACCATATTTCCTGCTGTAGGTTGCCATATGGTGCACAAATGAGCCGTACCGCAGCCACCCATGATACACTGTTGTCGCACATCGTCCAAATAAATGGTATTAGAAAGTTTCCAGATAAGTATTACAGCACCCAGATAACTCGGAGCAACCGATAGGATCTCTTCACCATCTGACCTCATTTTGCATCCCTGGTGGTCTATGAAGAGACTCCTGGTGGTCTATGAAGAAATCCCTGGTGGTCTATGATCAAATCCCTGGTGGTCTATGAAGAGACTCGTGGTGGTCTATGAAGAGACCCCTGGTGGTGTGTTAGCATAGCTAAATTTGGACTTTTGCTATGGAGTACCATGATTTCGATGGACCCCCTGTAAAGGTCAGCAGATGAGCTATATTTTATTTTCTTCTGTTTGATTAAAGAGTAACCAGAAACAAATAAGGTACAATAAAAATAGGACATACAAATAGAAACAAAACACCAGACTCACGTTGTAGTATTGTAGGTTTTTTGGGGGGTTGTCCCCCTTATCATTGCTGTGCCCATGCACAGCAAACACTCATTCATTCTCTGTTCATTCACACATGACTTTGAGAACCCTGTTCTCAGGAACCGTGTGGGTCCCAGCAGTTGGACAGTCCCACTGATTAAACTTCTAAGTGGTGTTTGTAGGACTACACTTTTAAATGTTAAAGATAACATGCTGTTACCTGCAACCACCACAAGAGGGAGCCTGCTGTATAGTGTTAGACATTGACCTCACTAGTAGCACAATATGCTCCCTCTAGTGGTGGCTTTAGGTAGTAAGCATGCCAAGTTTTAAATCTGTCTACTGTATACAGGCAATTTGGAGTTTATCAGTAAAAGAAAAAAAGGTTGTTGTCATATTTTTTGAGATATAATAGGAAATTATTCAGCAGCAAAAGTTTGAATAAAACAAGCGGCAACATACTAGAAAGGAGATGAATCGTTTTATGTATTTGACATTATTTTAAAGAAAATGTGAAAAACCTCTGTATCATTACCAACAACCTAGGAATCAGGCTCATACACTGCGAACTCTCATCATGAGTTTTCAGAGCACACCATTTACAACATTTCACTTCTAATATTTTAATAGTCTGTCAAGGAATACAATATTGATGTCCTTTCCTTAGGACGGTCCATGAATGTCAGATTGGTGAGGGTCCGATACTCGGCACCCCCCGCTGATCAGCTGTTAGCAGATTTCATGGGGATCCAGTGTATGGAGCTTGTCATCTTGTATTTAAAGTGAATTTCCAGGAATATAATATTGATGGCCGGCTGTGATATCAGTATTTGATAGGTGGCGTCTGACGCCCAGGACTTCTGCCATTCTGAATAAAAAGAATGAGGCACTTCAGCCATTGTGCTATGCCCTTCCTTACCAGGCACAGACAATAGGACAGAGCTGCAATACCGGGCATAGCCACTTGAAAATGCATGGCGCTGTACTTGGAAAACAAAGAAGGTCAATCAGATGATCAGCTGTGATCCCGGGAATTGATATTGATCATCTATCCAAAGGAAAGGCATGGATATTATAGTCCTAGAAAAATCACTGTAACTTACAAATGTGCAATAATATCACGTTATTTCGTTATTTCCAACGTTGTGCTCCCAGTAATACTTTCTCACTTCTGGAGGAAACTACGACGATTCCTTCCCCCCAAGAAGTGACCAGGCTGGGTTTTCTGCCATTTCTGTAAAAGTGTCAGCTCTTCCCGCCGCTGTCCTCCGAGGGACTTCAGATTTAGGAAACCCTGGCTGGAAATCATTCGCATGAGCTAACCACAAACCACTGAGTGAAGTATTTTAAGTGCCGCAGTAAAAAACGTTCCAATGTTCTTCTCAGGTTGCTCGCTGATCAATGGATTGACAATTAGGATGTCACTCGTGTCACTATGACTGCTAACGTCAATAGGTCTCCTGGCTCCAAGATGGCTTTATCCTTTATGTATCAGGTTCAGAAATCAGAGGTCTATACTGAAGTTCATGCAGAAGATAGATCAGAGAATGGATTGTATTCCATTAGTTTCATAGGGATTGCAGAAGTTGTCTGGACTGACATGTGGTCGCCCTCCCAGGGCTGTGGGGTACTCGGTACCGGGCCCGATGAACTTCTATGGGAGATGTCACAGCAGCTGGGACCCGGCCCGTGGCCCTGGGCGCCCATTGTAAAAAGGGGAAATGTTCAGTGTGCCTATGATGATTAAATGAGTCGTGACGCCACCTGTAATGTTCGGCAATGAAGATGTTAAACCAACGCTGCAGACAGATCCTCTGGGACAGATGGTGTGGTGCAGCAGTGATGTTATAGCCCTCCACAGGCAGGGCTGTAGTCCCAGGGCAGAGTAGGTGAAGTGACACGTAGATGGTGTAGTGTCAGGCGCAGGGGATGTAGCAGTGCCGGGCAGCTTGACGCAGGAATTAGTGGAGGACACCAGGGCATGTAGTTCCAAAGCTTTACTCACAGTCTGTTGTGGCACAAGAGCCCACACCTGTGCCGTGTCCTCCGGGTCAGGAGCTCAGCCAAAATGAAGTACTCCTTTCCAACACTCCGCCAACATATGTGCCTTTTCTGAACGTCTCCCTATTAGCGCCTTTAGTGAAGTACTCCTAGTACTGAGTTACACTGGAGTTCCTCCTGTCAGATGTTCCTATGAACTCTACTTGTAAGGCAGACAGCTGTAGCCTGCTTCGGGGACTCCTTGCTACTAAGTCCCGGCTCAGGCTGGTTTCACACTTGCGTTTTTTTTTGCGGGATTTTAGCGCTAAAAAACGCATGCGATTTTTTTTCCTATACTTTGCATGGGATGCGCTTATGTGCGCATACACACGCGTTTGTATGCGTTTTTGCGTGCATGCGTTTTTTTGCGGTATGCGCTCGGGTGCACAAAATGCATCCTGTTGCATTTTTTGGGCGTCCGACTTGCCTCAAAAAAACGCATGCGCGCAATGCGTTTTTTTACAGCAAGACACCCATTATAAGTCTATGGGTGCGCATATGTGCGCATTGGCATGCTTATGTATGCGTTTTTTTGCACATGCGTTTTTTTTGTTAACCATGGAATTTAGGGGTTTGGGTTAGAGTTAGGGTTAGTTAAGGGGGTTTAGGGTCAGGGTTAGGGTCAGGGTTAGGGTTAGTTAGGGTTTAGGGTTTGGGTTAGGGTTAAGTATGGTTTGGTTAAGGGTTAGGGTCAGGGTTAGGGTTAGTTAGGGTTTAGGGTTTGGGTTAGGGTTAAGTATGGTTTGGTTAAGGGTTAGGGTCAGGGTTAGGGTCAGGGTTAGGGTCAGGGTTAGGGTTAGGGTCAGGGTTAGTTAGGGTTTTGGGTTAGGGTTAAGTATGGTTTGGTTAAGGGTTAGGGTCAGGGTTAGGGTCAGGGTTAGTTAGGGTTTAGGGTTTGGGTTAGGGTTAAGTATGGTTTGGTTAAGTGTCAGGGTTAGGGTTAGGGTCAGGGTTAGGGTTAGTAAAGTCATGGTTTGGGTTAGTGTGAGGGGCAACCTAATGTTGGAAAAAAACGCATACGCGGTAAAAACGCACTAAAAACGCATACAAACGCATAAAAACGCTGCGTTTTTTTCATGCATGCTCATAAAAATGCTTGAAAAAAACGCAGCAGTTGTATGCGATTTTTCAATGCGTTTTTTTGCGGGAAAAACGCGCTGCAAAAAAAAGCAAGTGTGAAATTAGCCTCACTATCCAGTTGCTGTTGTGCCCCCAAGTCTTGTGTGGGAATAAAGTGGTGACAACTTCTATTCCTCCGGTGTCTGCTGCAGGACCATTAGTATCCGTACAACCTCGGGGACCAGACCCCGGCCTTGCGCTTAGAACTCGGGAAGGGTTCTCCTCTAACCCTAATCCTTAGTTCTCTTCTTCTTCTAACGTTCCGTACTAATCCTTTTCTATCAATGTTCCTTTCCTGTGCCAGCGGACCCAGGTCACTGAGGTCGGCTGCAGCACTTCCTTCATCAATCCGACTCAAGGGATCTCCTTTCACAGACTGACCTCGTCAGCCTCCTGTGACAAACTCACTCAATCCCACACTCTTCCCTCTCTTTTGGTGCCAAACTAAACTCCACCCGCCTCCCAGCACGCTTTGTGTTCCAAGCAAGGAGCCACCAAAGGGTGCTTTGCTACACTACTATGTTGTGTGGGGTGCAGGTGTTGGAGCGTGGTTAGGTGTCTCCACCTTACCTAGATGGTGGGGTACCACACCTCAGGAGGAGGTGCAGTACCTCTGTGGCGACTGAACCCTCAGGGGCGCCACATATGCTCTGTGTGCTGATCTATAAGCTAGAAGAAGGGCAAATCATGTATGGACGCGGCTCCGTCAGACTGGAGCTCATTAAATCCCTTGTGACCAACAGCCCCCTTGGGACAGACCACCTGTCTATCCGGTCTACAAATCTACAGGTTATGAAAAGGAAGATTGGGCAGAGCAGAATACTGCAGTGCGCAGGCGCCGGAACCTCTCCCTGCACACTGCAGGACTCTGCTGTTCCCTCAATGCTACTTACAAGTTTCTTGCATCGCTGCCCCCTCTGAAGATGTTCTGAATCCGAAGTGATGGACTTTGGGTGAGATGTGAGTGCAGCTCCAGAACTTTGCTTCTATCTCAGCCACCACGGTGGCTTCAAACTGTGAAAGACATTGTTAGGGGTCAGAGATAGAAGCAGTGAGTGACACCATTGCTAATCCCTGATGGCGATTCAATTAAGGATGGTGCTAGATGCAGTGGGGTGGTGCTGGTGTCACTTACTGCATCTAGCTCCATCCCCTGACGTATTGTTTCAGTTAGAAGCTACGGCGGCGGCAAAAACAGAATGCCAGCGTTGCACTCACATCTGCCACAGAGTCCATCACCCAGGTTCCAGGGCGTCTTCAGAGGGGGCAGCGATGCAAGAAACTAGTAAGTAACTGCAGTGCTGCCCCCAGTAGCGTCCTGTTACAGGAGGGGCAACTGATGCTGCCGGACGCGAGTGCAGCCCCAGCCTCCTGTGATGTCACAAGAAGTACAGTAAAAAGAAACACATTTAGGGATTAGGTAGATAGGGAAAAGTATAGAGAATTGTGTAATAAAGCAAATTACAAAAGTAGTGATTTTGGCAAAGAAATAGTTATAAAAAATTGCATTGCTCTCCCACGGCTTCCCATCTACGCATAGAACGTCTATCCAGCCCATGAGGCACAAAGTAACAGAATATGATCTTTGAGCCCAGATTAGAGAGACTATGTCAGCAGGTTTGTGTTATGTAATCTGAGAGCAGAATGATGTACCTATAGATGTGTCACTTACTGGTCTGCAAGGTGTTGTTGAGAAAATATATCCAATAACGGCACACTGGCTAGCTACTTTAGGCCGGACTCACACGTCCAGATAATTAGGAGGTGTCCTTGTGGATACGTGGTACCTCCATGTGGCACGCGTGTGGCAACCGTGTGCCGCATCAGGACCACACAGACGACCACCGGGAAGTAGCGCTACAGTAAGCGCTGATTCTGGCGGCTGGTGCTGAATGCGGCTGTCATTCTGCTCTCCTGCTCTGCCGGCAACAGCGAGCAGGAGAGAAGAATGAATGAAAACCCGACGTAGGGTCCCCCTCAGTTTGTGAACCAACCAGATGAAACCTACAGCTGGGGGCTGCAGCCCTCATCTGTCAGCTTCATCAAGGCTGGTTCTACACGTACCGGAGCCACTGACGTGTGAAACCGGCCTTAAGGGGCTTTAGAGTTCCAGAAAAATCATCTTTTCATTTGTAAAGAAAAAAAAAGAGTTACTGGGGGATGCTTAGTTTACCAAGACTTTTACGCTCAGAGTTTTTGTGTGAAAAAAAGGACTTTTTACATTTTGACACCACTCCTGACACTTAAAAAGTGGGTGGGACAGTAGTCGTGGTGACTTTTTTTTTTAAAGAAATTGAAAAAAGGTGAGAATCCAGAGGGGAAAGAGATGTGACATTGAAAACACCATTCTAGACAGAACTTTCATATCCAATGAGGAGTCAAAATTATGTAACATTGTGATAAATATTTAGCAACGCAGCCTCATGAAGAACTCATTGAAAAAATTCCCTCGTCATAAACCTCATTAACTCCTTTTATGTATATGTACTCAAATAGAGTAGAGCAAAAGATACAGTCATATGTTAAAGTTTGGGCACCCCTATTAATGTTAACCTTTTTTCTTTATAACAATTTTGGTTTTTGCAACAGCTATTTCAGTTTCATATATCTAATAACTGATGGACTCGGTTATATTTCTGGATTCAAATGAGGTTTATTGTACTAACAGAAAATATGCAATCTGCATTTAAACAAAATTTGACCGGTGCAAAAGTATGGGCACCCTTATCATTTTCTTGATTTGAACACTCCTAACTACTTTTTACTGACTTCCTGAAGCACTAAATTGGTTTTGTAACCTCATTGAGCTTTGAACTTCATAGCCAGGTGTATCAAATCATGAGAAAAGGTACAGTATTTAAGGTGGCCACTTGCAAGTAGGTCTCCTATTTGATTCTCCTATGAAGAGTGGCATCATGGGCTCCTCAAAACAACTCTCAAATGATCTGAAAACAAAGATTATTCAACATAGCTTTTCAGGGGAAGGATACAAAAAGTTGTCTCAGAGATTTAACCTGTCAGTTTCCACTGTGAGGAACATAGTAAGGAAATGGAAGAACACAGGTACAGTTCTTGTTAAGCCCAGAAGTGGCAGGCCAAGAAAAATATCAGAAATACAGAGAAGAAGAATGGTGGGAACAGTCAAGGACAATCCACAGACCACCTCCAAAGAGCTGCAGCATCATCTTGCTGCAGATGGTGTCACTGTGCATCGGTCAACAATACAGCGCACTTTGCACAAGGAGAAGCTGTATGGGAGAGTGATGCGAAAGAAGCCGTTTCTGCAAGCACGCCACAAACAGAGTCGCCTGAGGTATGCAAAAGCACATTTGGACAAGCCAGTCACATTTTGGAAGAAGGTCCTGTGGACTGATGAAACAAAGATTGAGTTGTTTGGTCATACAAAAAGGCGTTATGCATGGAGGCTAAAAAACACTTGCTACCCACAGTAAAATTTGGTGGAGGTTCCATCATGCTTTGGGGCTGTGTGGCCAATGCCGGCACCGGGAATCTTGTTAAAGTTGAGGGTCGCATGGATTCAACTCAGTATCAGCAGATTCTTGACAATAATGTGCAAGAATCAGTGACGAAGTTGAAGTTACGCAGGGGATGGATATTTCAGCAAGACAATGATCCAAAACACCGCTCCAAATCTACTCAGGCATTCATGCAGAGGAACAATTACAATGTTCTGGAATGGCCATCCCAGTCCCCAGACCTGAATATCATTGAACATCTGTGGGATGATTTGAAGCGGGCTGTCCATGCTCGGCGACCATCAAACTTAACTGAACTGGAATTGTTTTGTAAACAGGAATGGTCACAAATACCTTCATCCAGGATCCAGGAACTCATTAATAGCTACAGGAAGCTACTAGAGGCTGTCTTTTGCAAAAGGAGGATCTACGAAATATTAATGTCACTTTTATGTTGAGGTGCCCATACTTTTGCACCGGTCAAATTTTGTTTAAATGCAGATTGCACATTTTCTGTTAGTACAATAAACCTCATTTGAATCCAGAAATATAACTGAGTCCATCAGTTATTAAATATATGAAACTGAAATAGCTGTTGCAAAAAACAAAATTGTTATAAAGAAAAAAGGTTAACATTAATTGGGGTGACCAAACTTTAACATATGACTGTAAATAGAACAAGCAGATAATACTAATTCATCGGCTTGTTTCCAATTAGCGTAAACTGAATAAGACTATATAGGAATGTGAATTTAAAATGTATTTATTCATGTATTCTTATAGTAAATAATCTCTGAAAATCAATACAATTAAAAGTCATTTATTCATATTTTTATCAATATATTTTAAAATATTGTCTACCTCTAAGTTATGGGAACCTGGCAAATTACACCAAATACCCCTTTATTATAACATTTTTCTTTTTTTTTTTTTTGCTCCTTTCACAGTTTGATACAGGCCAGATGGTGACTGTGTCTGCAAGACATTTCTCTGGAAGCTGAAATCACAAACTTAATTATGTGCATTAAGTGCAACAGAAGAAGAAAATCACATGAATTTTACATAAGTCAAATTGGGTGAATTGAAATGCATAGCAGTCTCCAAGCCCCCGGCACATCACCATATCACAGCTTGGTATGATCTCCAAAACATATGGAGCCCTTAGAGGGCAACTCTAGGCTATTGGAGCGCCACTGCACCTCCACATGTCTATCAATTACAGGGTTATTCCCAAGGTAGGAAATTATTCACTAACTGTGGGATGGGGGATAAGTTACTGATTATTGCATGTCCAACCACAGGGACCCCAGTGATATGGAAAAGGAGGATCTGGAACCAGTATCTGGGATCTGTAGAGTCACATCTTGCATGGAGTGGAGAAGTACATGATCCACCTCCACTACAGTCATTATCTATGGAACTGACTTAAATATTAAGATGTGCTCTGCTTTCTCCAGCAGTCCCCTATACAATGATTAGAGCAGATGTTGAGCTTGTCAATTTTCACGCCAATCAAGATGGCACCCTGCAAAGCTCTATTATTGAGGTTTTGGAGTGCAGTCTTGAGGTTCTGGTGTACACTCTTGAGGTTCTGGAATGTACTCTTGAGGCTCCGGAATGCACTCTTGAGGATCTGGAGTGCACTCTTGAGGATCTGGAGTGCACTCTTGAGGATCTGGAGTGCACTCTTGAGGATCTGGAGTGCACTCTTGAGGTTCTGGAGTGCACTCTTGAGGCTCTGGAGTGCAGTCTTGAGGCTCTGGAGTGCAGTCTTGAGGCTCTGGATTGTAATGCTCAAGCAGATCCCCAGTGATCCTGTAAGATACCCCCTATCCTATGGATAGGGGCAAGAGAGGACATGCCATTGGTTCAGCCTGTGCAGTTGCAGAGGAGCCCAAGAGGTAATGGGGCCCACTTCTCCTTCCAATGCAGCTTCTGTCACACTGAATTGCAAAGGACCCATATTCTGTTCTTGCACAGGAGCCGCCATCTGTCTGTATCCGCCCCTGGATATGGGAAAATTTACTACCTTGGGACTAACCTTTTAACTTAAAAATCAGAAGTAGTAAAGTTTTGTGCATTTTTTAGCCACTGAAAGGAGGTAACCTACAAGATCCTATGCAAAGGATTAGTGATAAATGAATAGCTGCTGAGATTCCCACCACTGGGACCCACAACACACCAAGTCTAAGCTATCTAGAATAAAACGAATAAAATATTGGCATCAAAACATATGATTTGAGACATTGCTCAGACATGAATTGATTTGGGGCTATTGAAATATCTAAAAATATTCTTACCAATCTTCTGCCATTTCTGATCTGACGTGTCCTGGGTCCTCCTGCACAGTCTGGAGGGATATGTAAATGCTGCAGCCAATCAACAGCTCTTGCAATGCTGCATTGGGGCCAGTGATTGGCTGAAGCCGTCACATGTCCAGAAAGTTAGCGGAAACTAGCAAGGGGTCCAGGAACAGGATGGCCGAGGATAAGCCAATGATATTACTTAATCCAATGATATTGTTCATACTGGTTTTGTCCCTCGTTTGCTCTCTCTCCCCACAAGGGTTTTATAGGAATTCTTAATTAATCTCAGTATTTACTAGTAAATTGTAAGGGTAAATTCTGAAATATACTGACGTCTGACCCCCGGTGGAGGCTTTCTCTACTAATGTCAGACCCCAGTGGAGGCTCTCTCTACTAATGTCAGACCCCTGGTTGAGGCTTTCTCTACTAACGTCAGACCCCTGGTTGAGGCTCTCTCTACTAACGTCAGACCCCTGGTGGAAGCTTTCTCTACAAATGTCAGACCCCGGTGGAGGCTTTCTCTACTGTCAGACCCCTGGTGGAAGCTTTCTCTACTAATGTCAGACCCCAGTAGAGGCTTTCTCTACTAATGTCAGACCCCAGTGGAGGCTTTCTCTACTAATGTCAGACCCCAGTGGAGGCTCTCTCTACTAATGTCAGACCCCTGGTTGAGGCTTTCTCTACTAACGTCAGACCCCTGGTTGAGGCTCTCTCTACTAACGTCAGACCCCTGGTGGAAGCTTTCTCTACTAATGTCAGACCCCTGGTGCAAGCTTTCTCTACAAATGTCAGACCCCGGTGGAGGCTTTCTCTACTGTCAGACCCCTGGTGGAAGCTTTCTCTACTAATGTCAGACCCCTGGTGGAAGCTCTCTCTACTAATGTCAGACCCCTGGTGGAAGCTTTCTCTACTAATGTCAGACCCCCAGTGGAGGCTCTCTACTATCAGATTCCGGTGGAGGCTCTCTCTACTGACGTCAGACCCCAGTGGAGACTTTCTCTACTAACGTCAGACCCCCGGTGGAAGCTTTCTCTGCTCTGTGCTGATACTTGCTCATGGCCAACACAAACTTTTAAAGTCTAGTTAACTAAGAAAAGGTCTATATAATATTCCATATGATATTCGTATACACCCGCAATAATGTCGAATTGAAAATCCCATAAATATTGTATTTTATTTTCCTCTTCTCTTCCATGAAAAATAAAGTCAAACACAAGCTGGTAGTGAAATACAAGTTGTTCAAGCAAAGGCATCATCCCCCATTCTTCTCCGCCATCGAATTGATCCTCGGAATGATCGCAATGCCCCTCTTACAATACACATGTCGCTACGTACATCTACCGTTTTTTTTTTTGTACAGGTTATGTTGTAAAGATTTGTTCCAAAACGGTTCAGGGAACGCCCATGAGTAAAAATGGCTGGCTTGCGTGGAACCACAGTAGTGGGGTAAAATCCTTGGCAGGTTTAGAACTTCTCAGGGTTGCGTTGGTCATTTCCAGTTCATACCTGGGTACTGAGAGCTTGCAGCCCCCTAGAGAGGCTAGGGGTACCCCCCATCACAAGAAGGGGTCCTGCTTCTGTGTAGTGAGTCGGAGTGTATGAATCCCTCTCTCTTCCATTGCACATGGTATCTGCAGTCCGTATGATATATGGGGAGCCGTATGGAGAGTAGGCTGGAGCTGTATACGGAGGGAACCCTCCATCCACGTGGGATGAGGAGCAGTCATGGCAAGGGAAGTGTGAGTGAGGCCGGTGGCCGGAGTCCTCCTCTGACTCCCCATTTAGGTCGTCTTTCTTACAGCAGTAATACTGTATGGAAAATAGAATTTTTTTAAAATATGTTTTTTATATTTAATATATTAATACTTATCAATGATACAAGACATTAATATTTGATCATCTCGTCCTTGGGTTATTCTCTCACCTGAAGTCTGCAGTAGCACAGTACGCCAATGATGCATAGAAGTATCACAGTTGCTAGGATTCCTCCTGTGATCACAACAGTTCCAGCTGTCATCCGAACAATCCCCCATCAAACCTAAAAAAAAAAAATGAAAAATAAATATTTAACGATATACCTAACCTACGTTATCTACGGTATTCTAGGAGATGGTGGAAGACAAAGGAGAAGCAGCACGTCTCTGCCAAATTAGTGCTGCGACGTTAACGTTAAATCACCCGCAAAAAAAAAAAAGGATGATTTCATGTAATGGACAAATTTGCAGCTTCACTGCAGGAGGTGGGAATGTAATTTACATGGCTGCTCTTTGATACGGTAATTTACACGCTCAGCATTCAGAGCGGGAGCGTTTTCGCAGCAGGGATCTACAGAGACAGAGCCCCAACTACTTCTGTATGAGTGGTATGTGGAGAGGGCAAGGCTTTGGTGCTCAGTGGGTGAAAAACTACAGAATGCATCAAGAAAAGAGCGAGGCTGTTAATATTATCAGAACAGAATAATTAACTTAATATAATTTAATCTTTGTTTTTCAGAATTTTTTTTAGGAATATCTTTATTTTTCTACTTATGCTTTTTCGATCCAAATAGCGTTAACTATGTACCCTATGTAACGTACATGTACTATTGATGTTTCCTTATTTATTTCCTGTAGGATATAGGCTCATTTTTTTTTTCTTGGGTTTTGTCTGTGAAGTTACACCTTGTGGTAGAAAGGTCAGGTCCATCCTGATGGGTACACCTTGCTGTGGAAAAGTTAGGACTATCCCGATGGATACATCTTATTGTGTAAAATTTAGGACCATCCCGATGGGTACACCTTGTGGTAGAAAGGTTAGGACCATCCTGATATGTACACCTTGTTGTGGAAAATTTAGGACCATACCGATGGATACATCTTATTGTGGAAAATTTAGGACCATCCCGATGGGCACATCTTATTGTGTAAAATTTAGGACCATCCCGATGGGTACATCTTGTGGTGGAAAGGTTAGGACCGTATCCATGGGTACACCTTGTGGTGGAAAGGTTAGGATTAGTGATGAGCGAATATACTCGTTACTCGAGATCTCCCGAGCATGCTCGTGTGATCTCCGAGTATTTGGATTGTGCTCAGAGATTTAGTTTCTGTCGCTGTAGCTGAATGATTTGCGGCTGCTAGACAGCCTGTATACATGTGGGAATTGCCTGTTTGTTAGAAATTCCCCACATGTATTCAGGCTGTCTAGCAGCCGCAAATCATGCAGCTACGTAGACAAACTAAATCTCCGAGCACATCCATATACTCGGTGATCACCCGAGCACGCTCGGGAAATCTTGAGTAACGAATATACTTGCTCATCACTAGTTAGGACCATCCCGATGGTACACTTTGTGGTGGACAGGTTAGGACCATCCCGATGGGTACATCTTGTCTTGGTAGGATGGCTTTTATGGTTTGTTGATCAAAATAACGTAAACTAAGTACTATATGCTATTTAAATGTAGTAATACTATTTACTCATTTATTTACTGTATAATATATGCTCATTTGTTTTTATGAGTTCCCCAATTTACAGTATATTTTCGCCCCTGGAGGTGCCAGGCAGTAGCTAATTGTCGTCATGTTTCTTATCGCAATTTTATCTTTCTATAAAGACAAAACATGGTATGTATAGCATCATCTATCATATAATATTTAGTTGGAGGGGTTAGAATGGCCCTATGGTGATGTGAGTGAATGCCTTCTGTTCATCCCTTCGCTACGATGATGAAAATGAATTGGACAACGTTCCACTGCCAGACTGCTATGATCACAATGAGTCTCTCCTGATGAACCCACAGAGGGGGAAACACGTTGAGAGTGAGCGGACTCCATCTGTGCTAATACTACGCAGCAACTGATGGTCACAGATAAGTACAAAGTTTGGTTGTTTTGATTTATGGGTTCACATTTATGCATAGATGGGCATCTGTATATCTGCCTAAGGTATCAATAGTGGTATTTAGCCACTGACTGTTTGTAGATATTCATTAGTATGTGAACCTGTTACCTTATGTGATCCATCTTTTGTGTCTACGGATTTGTTCTAAGGGTATACTGGTGTAGTCTAGAGTCCAGGATCGAGGCTTTAGTTCATCTTTATGTGTGGATGTCAGCAGATATGTTGGTATCACTACCCTTATAAGCAAAAATGGCATCACTGTGGCAACATGATGGATCAGTAGACATATTTGCTGTGACTAATCATACATTGCATATTTTAGTGGATTTTTCTTTTTCGGTAGGGAGTTTTAGGTTGTATCATACAATTTATCTAATACTTATCTAATATGAGTGGTGTGAAGCAACTAAGGCGTCATGGACCCTTTATTCTTTCTAAACACCTATATCTGATTGTATAAAACATTCTATTTCATCCATGAAGATCTCCTAAACAAGTGGATACAGGCCACCTGGCTCTCTTTTTCTGATCTTACGTCTTATAGGGAGATATAGGAGAATAGGGGCAGCCGACACACGAGCGGGGGCGCCATTCTCGTATTTCTTAGGGTGTCAACCTCCGCACCTAGGTAGGTGTTCAGTTAGGCCAAGTTATCTATAGGGCCAGATCACTCTTTTCCACACACCGGCTGAGTGTAAGGCTGTGTTCACACGTCGCGGTTTTTTCGCAGCGGTTTTTAACGCGCGTTTGCGCCGTGAAAACAAAAAAACAGCATCCATGCAATGCTGTGCTAATGCTGCGGATTTTCCCGCGACGGAATCGCATCACGGAAAAATACGCAGCATGCTCATTAATTTTGCGGAATCGTCACCGGAAGGTGAATATAACCCGATTTTTTTTTATTATTATTATTTTTAACATTAGATCTTTTTACTACTGATGCTGCATAGGCGGCCTCAATAGTAAAAAGTTGGTCACTCATCAAACAATATGATTGACGAGTGTGACCATCCTGTCAGTTTTCCAAGCGATGCTACAGATCGCTTGGAAAACGCTAGCATTCTGCAAGCTAATTACGCTTGCAAATTGCTAGTTTTTCCGCGGGAAAATCGCGTGAATTTAAAATGCGGTTTTCCAGCGGAATGGAATTCCGGAATTCCCGCAGAAGTTACCTCGGGAATTCCGCAACGTGTGCACTTAGCCTAATTCTAATTAGTGTGCAGCACTATATATCAATTTTGTATATATATTGTTTTTGTCCCTTCCCTTTTTCTTTTTTGAGGCTCTTATGGGCTGTTTTTTCAGGAATTTTTCCTGCTGTAGTTTGTTATATCTGGCCAGATAAATTTAACTAGTTTTTTGACTGGGTAGATCAGTTTCATCTGCAATTTATCATCCATTCTTCTTAAGTAATGTTAGAATCCCAGTTAGCCCATGGATTAGGGGATATTTGTATCAAAGAATCAGTATTAAGATTTTTTTAAAGGTACTTAATAAAAGGTACATTTTAATAGGGTTTTTTTTTTCAGTAAGTCCATGAAAATATTTGTTCCATAAATATCGGATCAATGCAAACCCCAATATTCATAACTGGACATAGGAGACAGAGTGTCTAACTGCAATTGTCAAGTTTTTCTTTGAAGAGAGGAAGCTTCTTCCTTGGAACAAAGGAAGCCCCTGCAATTATCTGCCTATGTTTAAACAGATCGCAGACTTCCTAGCAAATCTCCCTGCTGTAATTATCTAATCACCGCAGGAGGCCCCAACTTCAATGGATTTTGAAGTGCTAGTTCTCTCTCTACTTCCCCTGTTTTAATTAGTCCCTCTGTTCCTGGGTCTAATTAATCCCATTTGTTCAATGTGAAGGTCTTCTTCAATGGAAGTTGAAATGTCAGCTCTTCTTTATTCTAAAGATGCCTATATGGATTTTATTTTTTCTATATGACATTAATGGAGCACTCAGCGTATTGACTGTCAAAGGTGCACATGGGGCATTATCACTTTCTAGGGGCAAAATGTGGACACTGTTTTTAGGGCACTTGCACAGCACATTGATATTTCCTAGGGGACAGCTTTACCTTCTAGAGGGCACAAAGGAGGCATTATTAACATGTAAGGGGCACAATGTTGGGCATTATTATGTGTGGCAGTAAGAGGAGCATGGTTTTTGTACCACATAGCAGGTGCAGTAATAGGGACACATACGGCAGCAGCGGCTCAGTATTGGGGTGTCAACAGGATAAGGAGTTTGTGCAGGTTGGGAATAGTTGGGGACAGAGCTTGAAATATGAGAAGTCAGATGTGTCTTTGTTGTATTCTCTGCAGGCGAGTCTTGGCTGGAGAAGTTGGCATGTCGGTCTGGGCCAGATGGAAAAGACGGGAAAAGTGAACGACTCCATTAGAAAGAACGTTCTCTGCAAGTCATTATCTGTAACTGTGCTGTGATCTCTTATATGTTCTGTAGGACTGATATCTACCACAATATTGTCACTATATGTCGGTAATATCAGTGCTGGTCTTCGAGTAGAGATTTATTTTTGGTAACAGCGCAGTCATCTACTGAGGTTCCCCTGTACCCACAATTAGGGTGCGACACCACAGTTTAAATCAGGGTTACCTGGTTAGGGGCCCACTCATGATTTGCCCCCCCCAAGCTGAACCCCCGAGCTATGCCTCTGCCATGCAGTGTACCTAATGTGCAAAGGTAAACATATATGTACTAAATGTTTAAAGGGAACCTGTTACCTCATTTTTCCGCTATGAGATACTGCCACTGCCTTTCAGGGCTTATCTACAGCATTCTATAATGCTGTAGATAAGCCCCCGGTCCGATCTGCAAGATAAGAAAAATAAGTTTTATTATACTCACCCGGGGGGCGGTCCTGTGCGGTCCGGTCCAATGGGTGTTGCAGGTCCGGGTCCGGCGCCTCCCATCTTCTTGCAACGCCGCCCTCCTGCTTGCTTCATGGTCCCCAGCATCACGCTCTTGCACAGGCGTACTTCTCTGCCCTGTTGAGGGCAGAGCAAAGTACTGCAGTGCGCAGGCGCCGGGAAAGGTCAGACAGACAGCGCCTTCGCTCTGCAGGAATTTGCTCTGCCCTCAACAGGGCAGATAAGTATGTCTGCGCACAGGGCCGGCCCGAGAGATTACGGCGCCCTAGGCGTAACTATTTTGTTGTGCCCCAACTATTCTTGGCAGTAGATGAAAACTTGGGATATAAATTTAGGAGCAAAATAAACCACAACAACAATGATTCATTAACTCTCTCCTAACTCTTTAATCTTCTGAGAAGTTGTATAGGACAAATATATACAAAGTAATCAATAACACAAAACAAAAACGACCATAGGGAATTAACATTTTTGTTTCCTTGCCTTTTTTTTTTTTAAAAGGATGACACTAAGTCACCGAGATTAATTTGTTTAGCAACTTCAGATTCTATCGAAATTGTTGCCAACCCAACCAACCTCTCTTGCGTCATATTTGCCCTTAAATATGTACACTTTTCTTTCCATCCCTAAAACTTTTTGCATTTTGAAAATATTTTTTATAATTTTTTCTATTTTTTCTCTGGCGCCCCCTTTGGGTCAGCGCCCTAGGCGGCCGCCTAGTTCGCCTATACGTTCGGGCCGGCCCTGTCTGCGCAGGAGCGTGATGCCAGGGAGCGATGACGTAACAAGAGGGCGGCGATCCTAAGAAGATGGGAGGCGCCGGACCCGGGACACCCATCGCATGGGACCGCCCCCTCTGGTGAGTATAATAAAACTTACTTTTTTATCTTGCAGGTTGGACCGGGGGCTTATCTACAGCATTATAGAATGCTGTAGATAAGCCCTGAAAAGCAGTGGCCGCATCTTATAGCGGCCAAAACAGCTGACAGGTTCACTTTAAATCTTTTTATACTTTGTTGTGTTCCTTATGAGACTTACAGTAATACACATTTGGGATGCATTAAATAGATTGGTATAAGAAATAAAAGTATTTTAAAATCCCAAAAACTAATATTTAAATCTGGCCATATAATGTCTGGAATTTCTCGGGAATAAGTGGATTGTTGCTTAATCAAGAGTATGAGCACTAGAACAGACAGGAGTTTCTTCTTATCTACATCACTAATAAAGGAAAGTTAAAACACATCCTGAACAGTATTTCTCTACTATGGTCTAGGATTATAATAATCTGTAATTCCTATTAAATGTCCATTAAGAAGGATTACTAAGTCACAATATACCGTATTAGATGAGATTAAAACATTATGGATGAGTCATATGTATAAGCACATTTTGGCCGATCAGAATTTATGATTCATCTGAAGATTGGTACATTGTAATTGTGCCATCTGGTAAATTTAGACTATTATTTACCTATCTTCATCTGTCTGTCTGTCTATCCAATCAATTCATATTTATATAGTTTTTCAAAGAACTCAGGTTTCAGGTATGCTTAAACCACATGCAGTTACCTGTAACATACAAGAGGATGTATAATAAATTTAGCTTTTATGAGTTTGTCACCATTATTTTATACAATACTCAAGTGTATCTAATAAGTAGACCTGTGGATAGCTGAGTGCAAGAAGAGCTGAGGACAACGAAGTGCATGAAGAGCTGAGGAGAACTGAGTGTATGAAGAGCTGAGGACAACTGAGTGCATGAAGAGCTATGTAGAACTGAGTGCATGAGGAGCTGAGGACAACGAAGTGCATGAAGAACTGAGGACAACAAAATGCATGAAGAGCTGAGGACAACTGAGTGCATGAAGAGCTGAGGAGAACTGAGTGCATGAAGAGCTGAGGAGAACTGAGTGCATGAGGAGCTGAGGACAACGAAGTGCATGAAGAGCCGAGGAGAACTGAGTGTATGAAGAACTGAGGACAACAAAGTGCATGAAGAGCTGAGGAGAACTGGGTGCATGAAGAGTTGAGCACAACTGAGTGCATGAAAAGCTGAAGACAACAAAGTGCATGAAGAGCTGAGGACAACTGAGTGCATGAAGAGCTGAGGACCACAAAGTGCATGGAGAACTGAGGAGAACTGAGTGTATGAAGAGCTGAAGAGAACTGAATGTATGAATAGCTGAAGAGAACAGTGCATGAAGAGCTGAGAACTGAGTGCATGAAGAGCTGAGGAGAACTGAGTGCCTGAAGAGCTGAAGACAACAAAGTGCATAAAGAGCTGAGGACAACAGTGCATGAAGAGGTGAAGACAACAAAGTACATGAAGAGCTGAGGAGAACTGAATGCATGAAGAGCTGAGGACAACTGAGTGCATGAAGAGCAGAGAACAGAGTGCATGAAGTTCCTAAGGACAACAAAGTTCATGAAGTTCTGGGGACAACAAAGTTCATGAAGAGCTGAGGAGAACTGAGTGCATGAAGAACTGAAAGCATCTGAGTGAATAAAGACTTCAGAGCAACTGATTGCATGCAGACCTGAGGACAGCTGAGGATGTCAAGAGCTGAGGACAACTGAGTGCATGAAGACAGGAGGACATCTGTGTTTTTAACATTTCCAGGATTTTCTCACTGTAATGTACATGTGGTGTTGTGCATTTCATTAACTGCTTATATTGCAATTTTGTGAAATGCATAATTTGTTAGCATCTACGAAAGATGTCCCTGACAGCACTGCTGCCAAGGACAACTGCAGTCTTCCCACTTGTCCCTCTCCATGCAGTCTCACCCTCTTCCAGTTAATGTGAACTGACAAATGTTAACAAATGTCATTATGTCCCATAATCCAAGATGTTGTTTTTCTCCATGGCTTCACAGACTTGACCACACTGTGTGGTTTGCATTCTCACTACTGGATTGTCTAAGGAAGAGCAGAACGTGCTGTCCCTGTTAGGGTTAAATATGTTAGTGTCATAAAAACTGGATAATTACACTGTACCGTAATAAAGATACATGATAGTTGCTGCAGAAATGAGTCATACCACAGATACTGCAGGTCAAGGTACAGCAGATGGGTTGGGTCTCCGATGTAGCGGACGTAGAGCAGTTCGATTTTCTTGGGTTATGTAAAACATCCGCTGAATTCAGATCTCCAGGTGTGTTCTGTGAATCAGTATAAAAGCTTTGTGTTACAACATGTGACAAATACATCTCAGCTATGAGTCCCATCAGTTTTGGTGCCAATGGATCCCCAATACATCTATAGCACACATTAGGGGCCAATTTTCTTACATTTTTGCAATCTAGGAGGAAACCAGGGTCCCTGAGTGAGACCCTCACAGACACAGTGAGAACATACAAACTCCACGCTGATCTTGTCCTTAGGGCTCATACCCATTTGCGATTAAAAAAACGGTCCGATTTCTGGACTGTAAAAAAGGGTGGAGTGCTATGCGAGTGTCATGAGATTTCTATGCGATTTTTAATCTTTCCATCCGTTTTACATCCGTTTGCAATCCGTTTTTTTTTCGCAGCAACTATTATTCTACAGTCATTTACAGGACCATTTACAGTGTTCTATGCCACAGAATGGTGATGTATCCGTTTAAAACGGATGGAAAACGGATGGTCTGTTTTTGGTCCGTTTTTTTAATTGCACCCATTGACTTGCATTGGTGCAAATCGCAGCATGCTGCGATTTTTTTTCTCAGTCCGATTTTGGATGGGGGGGGAAAAAAAAAAAAAAAAAAAAAAAAAAAAAAAATCGCAAGTGAGAAGTCACCCATTGACTAACATTGGTCAGAGTGCAATCCGATTTTAAATCGGATTGTAAACGTCTGATTTTATTGCCAGTGAGTATGAGCCCTTAGATGCAAAACAGGGTGCTACGATCAAACAGCGAACCACGCAGCTGCCCCACAACTTTCATTACTTGTGTCGTACCTTTTTGTATACTTTATTTCGCTATAATTTAATATGTGACTTATTGTAATGTCTCCTTGTTTCGCGGTACAGTCTGCCCAGAGCTCTGCAGTGCGGATGAGTCGTAAGAACAATGCCCCATTGTTCACCTGTATAAGATAGAAGTAAACTAAAATATGCGTACACCTGGCATACAATAATGGATCAGATGCAAATGTGTTTATGTGCAAGTGCCATTTATGTAAAATAGGAGGTAACAATAATATCAGTGTAGATATCAGAATTTTTTCATATGAGTTATCACTGTCTCATGTATTCTATCACTAAACAGGCAGAAAACTGGAGTATAAAATCTGGGCTAAAAGAAAGTCTATATGACCTTGTGCCTGACACTATGTCGATATCACACCTTACCAGAAATGAAAGATACATTGCAGCTCCGATGCATGAAGAGTATCTTACTGTGACTTTCCCCTTCTATAAAGAGTTAAATCTGCATTTAGCACTCTCTCTTCCCTTTAGGGCTCGCTCACACCATTGTATTTTCCGTGTGATCCGATAAAACACTGGACAGCCATCAGACCAATGTTATTCTATGGGGCCGCGCACACGTCCATGTCTTTGCATGGACCGAGCATATCTGAGTTTGATCCAATATTTGGATTGCAAGTCAATGAGTGCATGGAAACCATCAGGCTGCACTCGGATGACATCTGAGTGCAGTCCAATTTCTGCGGCCTCAAAGAATGAATAAGAGGGAGAATTTTTTTCCTCCTTTCTCCTCATCTGAGTGACGCTGACACTCTGATCAAAGTTTTATCAGAATGTCATTTACATTATCAACTCGACTTTTTGAGACGAGAGAATACACGGTCTTGTGCACCTGCGCGTATGGTCCTATGAGGGGACTATAGATGTGCGGCTGAAGGATAATGTAAATTGTTGTCTGGTGAAGTGACGTTATCACAGTGTGGACTAAAGGGGATAAGTTATTGATTGGTGCGAGTCCGACTGTTGGGACCATGCGGGGGCACTTTTTCCATTATTAAAAAGGAGTGGCAGTGCGCACCCTCCACTGCTTCAATGTTCATGGGGCTGTTGGAAAAAAATTGAGTGCACCTTGGGATCAGTGATAACTTCCTTTCACGCCCCCTCTGGAAAACAAATGGATCGGATGTTGGAATTGCAATGTCCAGATCCTTCTCTCCCCCAATATCATCTATATGGGAATTAAGAGCCCCCATACACATGAAATGGTTGCCCAGTTCTGTCAAAATTGGCTGGTTCAGCTAACATCTAATCTGTATGGGGGTCATAAGTTTCTCAGGTCTAATGCATCGCCAGAATTCTTAAATTCCACCCTTTCCAAAAACATTAAAAAAAAACATTGTTTTCTCATCTTTGCTGTAAGACAAATGTAAGAACAATGCTTGTATATTCTCTAATCCTATCCATCGTAAGCTGCATCCCCTCAATGACCTTCCGGCTAACACCGATCCTTCCCCAGCGCACGCCTGGTTAATGCACTTCTCCTCCAATGCCTCACTTGCTGCCAGCCCCTTTTCTTCTGCAGTGCAGCTCTCTTCTCCATAGAAGCAGATCTGGGAGCATTTCTATATAAACTGCAGCCAAAGATCACTGCAAGCCATGTTTTTATATTCAAGCGATCTGTTATAATTATGTATTAAATAAATGTTTTTCGGAAGGAGAAAACCTCTTCCAGCTCTCCCCTCCATGTGCCACTTGTCAGGCATCCAACAAACATCATAAATCGCCTTTCCACCGTACTGTATACAGTATGATTACTGAGATCCAACCAGTGGAATTCCCAGCGATCACAAGAACCTCGTGATGGAGTGGAAGTCCAGAGAAGTCCACCTATCATGTCATTTTTTTAATAGGTTTATGGAAGCAGTAGCTCACGTATGACCACCACTTCCATGGACAGACCAGTGGTCATCCATGTACACTATTGCTCCGATATTTGTAAGGGACACAAGACCCTCATTCTCATGGACGGTGGAGTCCAAGGGGTCAGACTTCCAGTGGTAGATGATGACTGTTTGAGGATAATGCCGTTAGAGGGGTTGACCGGTCCAAATCGATGTCTACCATCACTGTGTGACTGCAGACTCATGACTCCCCAACACGTGCACATTGTGCGCTGTGTGGATCCGTCAGTTTCTGAGCCGCTACCGGAGGTTATGCATGAATTATACATACCCTGGCCAGTGAGAGTGGACTTGCATCCATACACTTGTGTACAAGTTAGGCCGTGCCCAATGGCCGGGAGTATGTATAACTCATACATACCCACCATTCTCAGCTCAGCAACTGGTGAATCCCCAGTGCGTGTGCTGGGGGGGATTCATAAGTGTGCAGTCCACAGAGTGACTGAAGACTTATCGATTTGGGCCGGACCACCCCTTTAAGGAATAGGACAAGCTATTTTTCCCCAGGTACCAATTTGTAAAGTCTCCCTACTTTTCATTGGATCTGCACAAGGAAAAAACTATCCTAGTGAGACTGAAGACACTCGCTTGTTCTCAAGATGATGTAAGGGTGGGGCAGGGATTTTTGTGCTCCTGCCCCTGAAAACAACAATTGAGTGGTGTGAATACTGTCAAGCATTTTACTGTGCCGTGAGAAATGTAAAATGTATAGAGTGTGATAAGCATTGAAGGTATTGGGGAAAGTGCAGGGGACGCACAGGTGGAAATATAGGTTAGGGTTTAGGACCCAGTGTAATAATAATTATTACCTTTATGCATTATTTGCAGTTTATTTTTTACTTTTTAGTTCAGGATATTTGTGTTTTTTGATTTCTGTTTTCTCTGGTTAATGGTCATGTGTTAATATGCACTTACATTGTGCATACACATTTACTTACTTTTCTCAGTTCAGATTCGTTTTTTATTCATTTCATTGTGCATTCAGTGCATATATGGGTGTGACCGCCCTCTTTCTGAGCTGGGAAAACCATCCTGTCTGACCTATGCTTTTACTAGTGGTTCAGCCGCTCGATCCTTGTTCACATTCTCATCACTTGGCAAGTGAAAAGGTTTTAAATACTAGAGTAGGACTGTCCCACAAGGGTTGCCGTGACGTGGCGGGATGACTTGTACATTATTTTGATCAAAATTATGTTTACTAAATACCCTTATTATTATTATTACCTTTAAGCATTATTTGCAGTTTATTTTTTACTTTTTAGTTCAGGATATTTGTGTTTTTTGCTTTCTGTTTTCTCGGTTAGAAGATAGTGACTGTAGTTAAGGTGAAAGGTTACGTTTCCCCAGGAACAAACTGCTGAGGCAAATAGAGTAAAGAGACAGTTAATGCTTAGCACTAGCCCACAATTTGAGGGGAGCAAGTGGGACAAAAAGGTAATGAATTCCTGTTTTTTGAGTGAGAATGACAGATTAGATTGACAGAAGAGAAAGCAGCAGTTCAAGGCCAGAGGGTTGAAAGGCACGAAGAGCAGGTGCTGTTTAGCAGCATTAAATTGTCAGTCACAAATTTCAGCTGTGATTTCTGGAAAGTCCGGGGCCTATGGCCCATTGGAGGCACTGATAAGTGTGCCTCATTACCTTCCTAGGAGAGGAAGCCAGAGTGGGAATCACATAAGGGAGTTGGGACGGGACTCATGGAAGCTGTGGAGCCGGAGAGTATCCAAGTGGCCAGAGATGCCAGTGAGGGAAGGGATAGCTCAGGGCCAACAAACAGTGGCTATAAAAATGTGCTGTGCTATGGACTATGAAAATGGAAAAGTTTTTGCCCAATACTTTTTACCTAAGAACTGGAGGCAGCAGAGGGCTGCGACCAAAATGTGAGTGTTACGCATCACACATATAGAACAAGAGAATCGGGACATTGTTTTAATGTAGGTTGCCAGGGTGTGGGACACAGCTGCCCCTCGCCCACGACTAACTCCCTGGCACCTTACAATACCTCTGTTTTTTTACATAATTTGTACTATTTATATTGAGAACTGCTTAGCTAGGCGTATCATCTAATTACTGATGCCTCCAAGAAATTAATTTCCTGGATTACAAGAAGTTGGTTTAAATTAAGTCAAAATATCCCTTCGTCAGCACATACATAATATAGCAAATTATAAAAACCCATGCAATCCACATGAAGTTTTATTTAAAGGGGACATCCAGGACTTTTATTATTTTTGTGTAAGGGGCTAAGAACAAGCATGTATGTGCCTGTTCTATATGGAGGCGATCTCTACCTGCTCAGTCGGCAACTCATCAGCTTCATTTCACCTTTTGTAAACAGAGCAGCTCTTAGGTGATGAGCGAGTGTGCTTGTTACTAGAGTTTTCTGAGCATGCTTGGGTGATCTCCTAGTAGTTTGTGCGTGCTTGTAGATGATGTTTGGGTCCCCGCAGCTGCTAGACAACTGGAACACATGCAAGGATTGCCTGTTTGTTAGCGAATCCCCACATATATTCAGGCTGTCTAGCAACTGCAAATCATGCAGCTGCGGATTCAGAAACATAACCTACGAGCATGCCCAAGATACTCGGAGGACATCCGAGCATGCTCGGAAAACTCTAGTAACGAGCACACTCGTTCATCACTACAGCTCTTCTTCTCCCGAGCTGCTCTGTTGATGGGTCATCATTGCAAACGTTATGTTGATTGACAACTGGCTCTCCGCACTTGGGAAGTGGGGAGCTGGCTGTCAATTAGTGTGATATTGACAGAGCAGAGCGGAAGAGAAAATGCTGCTCTGTCCACATGACGTCAACAGAAGCAGGAAAATCGCAAGAAGCATCCATGACCACTATGAGCTGGTAGAAATTGTTGCCGGGCAGAACAGGCAGGTAAGTAAAAACTACCTGCCTGCTGGTTCTTAACCCCATACGGAAGGACTGATCTCTGGGAAGCTGGACTAGCTCGGAGTTGACTCGTTTGCATATGTAGAGTGGATTATAAGTTCATTTTTAAAGCACAGAAACCTTAGTGCGGTGCAATTTTTTCAATGTTGTTGGAAAAAAAAATTGCCTGCGTGAACGGCTATGTTATTTTTCCTATTTAAATAATAATCTTTATTTTTTTTTATATAGCGCTAACATATTCTGCAGCGCTTTACAGTTTGCACACATTTTCATCACTGTCCCCGTTGGGGCTCACAATATATATTCCCTATCAGTATGTCTTTGGAGTGTGGGAGGAAACCCACGCAAACACAGGGAGAACATACAAACTCCTTGCAGATGTTGTCCTTGGTGGGATTCGAACCCAGGACCGTGCTGCCTGGTGGCTCAGTGAGAAAGCTTACTTAGAAAGTATTTTGAAGCAGTTTTTGATGTGGAATTAGCTCTAAAATTGGCATAAAAAGCTGTGTGAGCATATCTGTGAATGGTAGGAGAACCATTTGTCAAGTTTAGGTTCCAGTTCACAAATACAACTGTAACCTCTGGACCTCATATGGTTTCATCTCTGAAAATGCACACAGGGATGTCTGTACACAGGAGCATATTACTAAGCTAGCGTCATCTTCAGACTGTCAGCAGGGATATCATAGGGATAATGCATACAGTGATGTCAGAAAACAGAAATAACAACAACAATGATGTCACAGGACACTTTAAAGTTGTAGAAATAGAAGGTTATTTCACTCTGTGATCTCATAGCATGAAGATAATGTCATTGCTAATGGCTAAAGATCACAGTGATGTCACATCAAAAGGATAATATGTGGATAATGCACACAGCGGTATCACAGTAAAGAGGCAATAAACACATGTATTGCATATAACAGGTATCCTTCATGCAGTAATGGCACAGCACAGCAGTTACAGTCCAGGCACCACACACTGTTGTTCTGCAGTAGTTCAGCTTTTGACTCTGTTCACCTTCTAGGGCTGTGGTGCAAGTACAACCTTTGTCACCCTACGGATGTTGGCATAAATGGTTACCCATCTGTAGTTTGAGTGAATTTCTTCTTTTTTTTTAAAGGGAGTACATGTAGATAATGGGTATTTCTCACTGCTGGCGCTAAATCGTTGGGGCAGAAAATCAGGAACAGTCTCTTAGCTCCATTTGCTGTGGATACGAGGAGACCCTCTTTCACTCACTCGTCTTCTCATAATAGAAAGAGGATTGCATTTATCAGGCACCAACCAATGTAGATACAGGACACAACCGTTTTATATCAAGATAGAGTGGTTGACTCACTTGGTAGAAAAATTGGTAATAGTCTATATTGGAAGGAAAATTATTGCCCTAAGACAATTCTCCAGTGAAGTGTAAGACATAAAATGTTTCTAATTATTATGTCAGTATAAAAACGAAAAAACATTCTTCCTTCTGACCTTTATAACCTACACATAGAAGCAAAGATAAAAAAATGGTTTGATAAGGCCATTGTATATGCCTAGAGATCCCGGGCAAAGACACTTCAGAAAGACGCCAGCAGTCGTTTCCCTGAAGCGGCTTTGCCGGTGGTTTTGCTGTCGTTCTTGCAGTGGCTCTGCTGTTTTTTACTCAGTAGCTGATTCTTGGCGCAGTTGAAGGGAACCTGTCACGTGAAAAAATGCTATAATGGGGTTAATCTGCAGGTTAATAGTGTTCTGAACCTTCTCAGAGACTGCATTTAGACCCCCGCTGCCAGGAGGAAATCAGCTTTATTCTTCCCTTAGCGTTTGGCATACAGTCACGGGGGTAGCTCAGGAGCCGATTCAGTCACCGCTCTGTGTATAGAAAGCGGTGGTTGTAGCTGCGCCTCCAGCACTGACTGATGGCAGGATCAGCAAGAAAGCTGGCTGTCAGTAAGTGCTGGAGGTGCAGTTACCTCTCTCTATACACAGAGCAGTGACTGAACCTGCACTGTCACCACCCCCGTGGCTAAAACTTGAACGCCACTGGGGGGGGGGGGGAGAGTTAATTTCCTCACTGCACCGTGCAGGTTTAGAACACTATTAACTTGCAGATTAATCCCATATCTGCAGGTTAATGACTTTTTTTCAAGTGACAGGTGCCCTTTAAACGTAGTGACATAGCACATGTGCACAGCTATGTCTTTTTGCTACACATTATTTTATGGGGCTCTTTTTGCGGCACTTTTTCAGGTGGATTGCATGCGGAAGAGCTTGAAGAAGATGTCATCTATAAGTATCCTAAAGGAGCAAAAGTTTTTTTCGCCCCTGGTCACATAAGGGGTTGCTGATAAATTGCACCTCCCTGCACGATACGGCTCCCCTTGCTTAAAATTGAAAAAAGTCCTTTACATCGATAACGACATTTCTGCCTTGATACTAGTTAGCTTTTTGGTTCATTGTAATAACATTTTTGGCCCTTGTACTAGAGATGAGAGACTTTGCCTTTTTTCATGAAATCCGACTTTCTCAAAAGTCGAGTCGAACGAAATCGGCCGATTATCGTGAAAAGTCGAAGGCCGACTGAAACATGAAACCCAATGCAAGTCAATGGGGAAGCAAAGTCGGCAGGGAGTGGAGGACAGTAAACACACCTACATGCCGGACCGCTTTTTTAAAGTGTGGAAATCTCCCTCTCTCGATGCTGCACATGTCATCTTGTTGCCCACAGTGTACCTCCTTGCTCAGTGGCTGAAAAAATTCACGTGCAAGCATTCTGGGAAATCCAACTTTGGCGCTCGGGTCGGCGACCGCATGGCCGACCTCACGCTATGGTCGGGTTTCGCTTGGCGAAACCCGACTTTAGCAAAAGTCGGCGACTTTTGAATTTGACCGACCCGTTTCACTCAACTCTACCTTGTACATTTCGGTACAAGTTTTTCTGTGCCCGGCAGTGTAGCACGGTTCGGTAACTGGTCCGCAAAATTGAAAATCATCGTCAATTCTGAAGGACAAACTAAGCACTTCTGCATCGTCATTTAAGGATCTGCCACGTATCACTGCTCCAGTATGTACTGGTCTACAAATCCCAGCGCGGATGTAAAAGAAATCTAAGAGCTATGGTAGCGTAGTGTGGAAAATTAACCATGATGTTTTTGAAAGCTTGCAAAGAAAGTCTTAAATGTTTGTTCGGTCTCTGGTGAGCACCGAGCGGGGCAAGCCGAAGAGGAGGATTGAGAAAGCTGTCAGGCACATGATAGGAAGTGAAAGGTACAAATGCCAGCGCTCCTATAACATCCATCAAGGGCTCGTCTTGTGTCTGGGGACTAGTACCAGCGGTTTGTTGTAAAGGAGCGATAGCGGAAAGAGGTCAAGAGCATCCAATCAAAATACTCTCGTTATCCAACACACCAGGGTCATCAAAGTGGAATTCTCACTATGTAACTATTCCAGAACTTTAATTATGGCAACAACTTTAATAACGTATATCATTTCTGTACTGTATCTAGCTAATTATATGCGTGCATGAAAACTGACGTTAACCTCTCAATAACCGTTTGTCTGCTTTTCACGTGTGATAGTTTTCCTCTTATATGTATGGGTGTAACCAAGTGATTTTTTATGGGGTTTTTTGTATCAGATGATTTTTTTTTTTTTACTACCAGGTTTATCTGTATCGTCATGCAATGTTTAATGATTGTACGAGGCTCCGAGCATTAGGATGTCTACCAATATGCTTCAGTTACGCAAATCTGGCCATGCACACCGATGTACAGTGAGTGCGGGAAAAGGCGTGGAAAAACCTTACATGATTCAGAAACACAATGATTTCCAGGGCCAGCAGCACTACTAGCTGTGTTGGGTATTGCAGCACAGCCCCATGTGCTTAAAGGGGTTTACGGTCTTTAGGCTACAAATCTGCAGTCACTCTAAGTGACTGCAGACTTGTGAATCCTCACATTGCACACACTGCGGCCTGTGAGGACTCGCAAGCACGTGACTACAAGTATGTGATTTGCATACATGGGGCCATGTGCCGACAAGGCGTGCGTGGTCTCACTCAATATAAGTATACTGGGCAAGGCCAGACACATTTAAGCAGAATGTGTCAAACCGCATATTTGTGGTCACATGACCACTTGCTTTCATCACCGCCACTGGAGAATTCTGACAGTGCACAGTGTGCGCGATGTGAGGATTCACAAGTCTCCAGTCACGTGGACTTGTATCCGAAAACTGGACAACCCCTTTAAAGGAGTTTGACCAGCAACACTGGAAACAGACTATGGACAAGAGTGGTGCTATTTCTGGAAGAAAGCAGTCATAGTTTTCTAATTTTATACAGGCCGTATCTTTTATTTCAGCTCAGCTCTTTATTTATGTTGATACAATAAATGGCTTCAGAACTTTCAGCTAATTTTCTGGTAATATTTAGTTATAGGAAAGAGGGATCTACATGACAACACTGAGAATTAGTGGTATCACCTCTGGGCAAGGCAAACATGGTTTCATCAATATAAAGTTTGTGCGCCTGTCCGCAGTGCACTCCATGTGTCATTTGGCCCTATATAACCCATCCAACTCACCCACCGATGCACGCTGCGATTTTTTTGCTCCAGAGGGTCCATTTTCCATGTGAAACTGTCATTAATTACCGTGGACTAGAGCAGGATACAAAAAAACCTATCGATATACAGGAGTATAAGCCAAAATTTATTTGAAAATATATAATTTCTTCAGGAAATGTTCAGAATATTAGGACTATTTAGTAATTCCTGTATTATCCCAGAATCAAGGATACTACTGTGCCAAAATCAATTATTGCAGAAATATCAAAACAGCACTCAGTGAACAGTAGAGCACAGTTATATGGTGAGCCCGAGGATGGTATAACAGCACAGACACAACCCTATAAAAGTAATGCATGCAAAAATACAATGGTGATGCTTAAAGGGAAACATAGAACCTGTATGGTAGCGAAGGAGCACCCTGACGCGCGTTTCGCTTTCTTTCTTACCTCTGTCATCATTTTTGGATATGTGTCCACACATGATTAAATCACTATTGTTGGGTGTATATGATAGAAGTAGAAATAAAAATCCACTATCCATTTTTTAATTTTTAGCCTACTCTGACCTAACCTAATTTTTAACCTATTCTTACTAATTTCATGTATAGAAACTCTCTACCATTGCATGTGGGAATAAATATATGATGTTAGCTTATATCTGACACTCTCTCTTTTTATATGTGTTTTTATCCTTATTGTATGTTTATATTTGTGCAATAAAGAAATTATATTTTTCAAAGAAATTTTGCTAACACTCCTGTATATCTATAGGTTCTATGTTCTTTCGGGAGAACTCTTAATTTTGGTCTTGTTTGGTACTGGGACAGCATACAGACTATGTTTTGACATAACAATTTCTATGGGTTGAAATTACAAAAAGAATATACTTTTTTTAGTTTTTCAGATGCATCATCACTTGTGACCATTTTCGGTGTTTGGAAAAGTAGCTCATCCTCGTACACTTGTATAGAATTGAGCTGTATAAGTCCCTTCACCCCCATTTTACTTTTATTTTTGTATTTTCCTCCCTTTTTTCCAAGAACCATAACTTTTTTATTTTTCCCTCCACATAGTCGTATGAGGGTTTTTTTGTTTTTTTTTGAGTTTGTGATTACTATTTTTCCTTCTGAGGAAAAATAAAGATGGAACTACGGCAGGTCTTTTTTCAACCTATGTGAGCCTTTACATTTATACCGCTATATGGTAAAACTGACCCGGCAGTACAATTCTCCAGGTCATTACAATTACACAGATACCAAATATATACAGTTTTTTTTTTTTTAATTTAAGTGGTGAAAATTTTGGGGGAAATTCGCAAATTAAATTTTTACTTTTGTCGCCATTTTCCATTCCAAGACCCACAGAGTCTCCATTTTTCAGCTCGAATAATATGTTTGAGTCCCCGCGGCTGCATATCTCACGGCTGTTCGACAACTGCTACACATGCAGGGATTGCCTGTTTGTTGCAATACAAGTAAATGTGAATCTCAAAAAACGAAGAAGACGACTGGATGTTATTTTTTTTTTGGAGCGTTTCGACTACAACAGAGTCTTAAAAACAGCCAGAAAATGACAGTAAAAAAAAAAAAAAAAACACATCATAAAAACTATGGGAAAAAAACTCCAAAAAACGATCGCTGCAAAGATAATTGCAAAAAACTCTCAAGAAACCATCCAAAAAAAAAAAAAGCCAGAGTTTCCTGAAGCGTCTTCTGCTTCAAAAACTTGTCAGGTTTAATTTAAAAGACGTTATGCAGACACATCCAAAAGACGCCAATAAAAAAAAAAAAGAGACAGAGACCTAAAAACTTTCCCAGAAGACTGTCAGAATGAGCTCACTCATGGATTCTCAGTTAACTCAATCTGCTGCAATAGACTAGCGAATCCTGCTTTGAGCAGGGGGTTGGACCAGATGGCCCAGGAGGTCCTTTCCAACTCTACGATTCTATGATTCTATGACTATAAAATAGAAAGTCTATTTAAAGGCAAACTGTGGAAAGCTTTTTAATGAAACCCAATTGCAGAAATAAGAAATATTTTTTTTACCCTCAAACACACGTTTAAAATTTAACAGTCGTTTTCACTTTTATTTCAATATTGAATCATGAAGATAAGTAACTTTGTAATATATTTCTGATTTTTCACTCTGAATTCATGGGTAAAAATGGCAAAATCTGCATTAAACCATTTTCCTTTGCTGAAGTTGAAGATGATAGTTGATGTTTTTAAGATTCTATGGAGAGAGAAGGAAAGAGCTGGAGGCAGACAGAAATTTTGCTGCAAGATCTTAGGGTCTGTGCACACACGTTGGGGATTGTGCTGCGGATCCGCAGAGGATTTGGTCCTGCAGATCCGCAGCAGAATTTCCTGCGGTGTACAGTACCGTTAAAGTCAGTCTAAAATTAAAAACGCTGTGCACATGCTGCGGGTTCATTTCCGCAGCATATCAATTCTTTGTGCGGATTCTGCAGTGTTTTTTTTTACACCTGCTCCATTATAGGAATCCGCAGGTGTCAAAACACAGGGGAAAATCGTAGGCTAACCCTCAGGTTATTTTACCTGCGGATTAAGCCAAATCCGTAAGGAAAAAGCCACAGCACAATCCGCACCGTGTGCACATACCCTTACAGTTCGCCGTAGAACAATATGAGCACCAACTGTCACTTCCTGTCTCTGTAATGAGACTGAAAACAGACTTTACCCATGAGTTGAGTATGAAAGATCAATTTAGGAGAAAGACGTGGATTTCCCTGATAAGATATATTATAAAGTTTCTTATTTTCAAGTTCACTATTGAGTTATATAAAAAAAATAAATATTAAAACCATGGTTACTCTTTAAGGGTCATATACACAATTCATCTTTTCCAGCAGGCTTATACGTGTACAAGCAGAGATGGCGGCACTTGTACATTCATTTAATCAGCGGAGAAGAGTGAACACTGGGAACTGATTAAACTGATGTAAGCCGCATTGGGCTGTGGACGGAGCGTGTGGGAGATGAGAGCAGATTCTGCTCTGTGATATGAGCGAGCATCTCCCTGTACATCATGTGTGACGCGGGCACGGACTACGGCTTTCAGCACTCGGATCTTCGCCCACAGGCTCCAGCTACGCAAATCTGGCCATGCACGCCGATGCTCAGGGAGACGAAGGAAGAAGCACGGAAACGTCTTGTGATGGGTGGGAATCAGCCCACGGGACTCGCAACACTTTTTTTTTTTGGCAAAATATTCAAAATTCCAACATTTTCCCAAACAGTGCAGCACATCCGTCCACGCGGCAGCGCCTGATACTGCAGCTCATCTAATATATAAAGCTCAAGTGTGTGTGTGTGTGTATGTCCGGGATTGGCATCCGCACCGTCGCAGCTACAGCCACAAAATTTGGCACAGTCACACGTCTGGACCCCGAGAGTGTCCTAAGCTATGTTGTGAGGCGAAATTTTAACCCCGCGCATTCCAATTCACCAAACAATTTTGCCCCTATCTACATAATGGGGAAAAAGTGTGTGCATATCAAGCCCCGCCCCTCATTATGATGTCATAATGGTGGACTATGGGATGGAGGATATGTATGATGGGTATATGGGCACTGGACTATGGGATGGCGGATAAGTATGATGGGTATATAGGGATGGAGGATGTATGATGAGTATATGGGCACTCGACTATGGGATGGCGAATATGTATGATGGGTATATGGGCACAGGACTATGGGATGGAGGATATGTATGATGGGTATATGGGCACGGGCCTATGGGATGGAGGATATGTATGATGGGTATATGGGCACGGGACTATGGGATGGAGGATATGTATGATGGGTATATGGGCACGGGACTATGGGATGGAGGATATGTATGATGGGTATATGGGTACGGGACTATGGGATGGAGGATGTGTGATGGGTATATGGGCACGGGCCTATGGGATGGAGGATGTGTGACGGGTATATGGGCACGGGCCTATGGGATGGAGGATGTGTGATGGGTATATGGGCACGGGCCTATGGGATGGAGGATATGTATGATGGGTATATGGGCACAGGACTATGGGATGGAGGATATGTATGATGGGTATATGGGCACGGGACTATGGGATGGAGGATATGTATGATGGGTATATGGGCACAGGACTATGGGATGGAGGATATGTGTGATGGGTATATGGGTACGGGACTATGGGATGGAGGATGTGTGATGGGTATATGGGCACGGGCCTATGGGATGGAGGATATGTATGATGGGTATATGGGTACGGGACTATGGGATGGAGGATATGTGTGATGGGTATATGGGTACGGGACTATGGGATGGAGGATATGTATGATGGGTATATGGGCACAGGACTATGGGATGGAGGATATGTATGATGGGTATATGGGCACGGGCCTATGGGATGGAGGATGTGTGATGGGTATATGGGCACGGGCCTATGGGATGGAGGATATGTATGATGGGTATATGGGCACAGGACTATGGGATGGAGGATATGTATGATGGGTATATGGGCACGGGACTATGGGATGGAGGATATGTATGATGGGTATATGGGCACAGGACTATGGGATGGAGGATATGTGTGATGGGTATATGGGTACGGGACTATGGGATGGAGGATGTGTGATGGGTATATGGGCACGGGCCTATGGGATGGAGGATATGTATGATGGGTATATGGGCACAGGACTATGGGATGGAGGATATGTGTGATGGGTATATGGGTATGGGACTATGGGATGGAGGATAATTATAATTTGCTATAACTAATCACAGTTAGTTACTATGCCTGGGCAGCGCCGGGCTCTTCAGCTAGTCTAATATATAAAGCTCAAGTGTGTATGTATGTATGTGTGTATGTCCGGGATTGGCATCCGCACCGTCGCAGCTACAGCCACACGTCTGGACCCCGAGAGTGTCCTAGGTTATGTTGTGAGGTGAAATTTTAACCCTTCGCGTTCTAATTCACCAAACAATTTTGCCCCTATCTACATAATGGGGAAAAAGTGTGTGTGTATCAAGACCCGCCCCTCATTATGATGTCATAATGGTTGACTATGGGATGGAGGATGTGTGATGGGTATATGGGCACTGGACAATGGGATGGAGGATATGTATGATGGGTATATGGGCACGGGACTATGGGATGGCGGCTATGTATGATGGGTATATGGGCACGGGACTATGGGATGGCGGCTATGTATGATGGGTATATGGGCATGGGACGGTGGATATGTATGATGGGTATATGGGCATGGGACTATGGAATGGAGGATGTGTGATCGGTATATGGGCACGGGCCTATGGGATGGAGGATGTGTGATGGGTATATGGGCATGGGACTATGGGATGGAGGATGGGTATATGGGCATGCGACTATGGGATGGTTGATATGTATGATGGGTATATGGGCACGGGTCTATGGGATGGAGGATGTGTGATGGGTATATGGGCATGGGACTATGGGATGGAGGATGGGTATATGGGCATGCGACTATGGGATGGTTGATATGTATGATGGGTATATGGGCACGGGTCTATGGGATGGAGGATGTGTGATGGGTATATGGGCATGGGACTATGGGATGGAGGATGTGTGATGGGTATATGGGCATGCGACTATGGGATGGTTGATATGTATGATGGGTATATGGGCACGGGTCTATGGGATGGAGGATGTGTGATGGGTATATGGGCACGGGTCTATGGGATGGAGGATAATTATAATTTGCTATAACTAACCACAGTTAGTTACTATGCGCCGGGCTCTTCAGCTAGTGTCCTTATAAGTATAAAAAAGGGATAAAAAACATAGAATAGATAAAAAATATATCTAAAAACTTCACTTGTGGATATAACATTCATATGAAATCATTTATTGATGAGCAAGTTATTTGCCTAAACATCTAATGTTTGGGAGATCTTTAGCCATTACTGATTGAATTATGATTCACCGACATTGGGATTATAAATTGGCATAATAAATTGCTCAAGTAACAGCTAAAATAATGCGATTCTTATAGGATATAGGCGCCATCAGGATATTTTTTTTTTGCTTAAATGTATGCATTTTGGTTTAAAAATAATTTTTGCCAATTGGTTCCATTCAAAATTTGACATCGTTTGGCTTCCTAGGCCGTTTGATTCCTTGCTCATTGCCAGCTGCAGAATGAGATAACTAAGAATCCATCAGTAAGCTCGTTTGTAACTCTTGTTTTCTGAGCTGCTTTTAGCTGATTTATGACCACATGAATGTTCAACTCTCCTTTGATGTGGTCTATAGTCATAAATAAACTGAAAGGAACTCTGTAAAAGGGCACATGCACAGAAACGATTATACCGGATGAGTGCTACCCGTGGCTCTATGGATAGCACTCGTACCTATGGTATTCTATGGGGATGTGCACATGTCTGATTTTTGAAGCCATGTCCGAATTTGATCTGAGAGTTGGATCAAAAGTCGTCATGGCAAGTCTATGGGTCCATGGAAAACAGACTGCACTTGGATGACATCCGAGTGCAGTCCGATTTTCACGGACTGTTAGGAGAAGGTGGAGAAACTTTTTTTTATTTCCACCTCTGAGAAAAAGTGATGCCACTCTGATCAAACCGTTTTTCTCTGATGGTTGTGTGCACAAACTCCAAGGCAGATAAAAGAGTTACAAACTCAGAAAGAGCTCACTGACAGATTAGTAAATCTCATTCAGAATCTGATGAGCAGAGAAACAAATGGTCTTTAAAATCAAACAGTGCACAATTTTTTAATAAAACCCATTTGAAAAAATATATAATTTTTAATCCCATTATACGTGAATTTAAAGAGTAACCGTCATTTTATGTATTTATTTTCATCAATCAATAGTGCATGTGAAAATAAGAAACTTTTATAATATATCTTATTAGAGAAACCTGCTTTTTTCTCCCCCTGGACTGATCATTTATTTCCAAAATTATGAATTCACACAAATACAGATTGTCCTCATTACTGGGATAAGAGATGACAATTGGTGCTTATAAAGTTCTATGGAGAACTGTAGCTGTCGTTTGAGGTGAGCTTGCAGCAGGAGTCTGTCGCTAGCTCCGCCCCTCTCCACTCAATAGAAGTTCACAAGCACTAACTGTCATCTCTTGCCTCAGCAATAGGAAAATCTGTCCTCATCGAATACAGATTTTATCCATGAATTAAAGATGAAAGACCAACCCAGGAGGTGAAAAAAGCAGATTTCTCTGATAAGATATATTACAAAGTTGCTTATTATATTGTGTACTGTTGATTTATGAAATAAGAATTAAAACAATGTTTACTCTTTAAGTAAAATAAATAAACAAATAATTATCCCTCATGGTGTCTGTATTTCTGCAATAGAAAAAAAGCTCAGAATGTGCATTTCTTTTCAGTTCATAAGAATTAGGCCGGAGTCACACTGGCGAGGAATACGGCCGAGTGAGAGGCGCAAAAAGCACGCATTAGACACGGACCAATGATTCTCTATGGGGCAGCTCCCAACAGCCGTATATTTCTCCTCCGTATCCTACGCTCCGTGCCACTCGCAGCATGCTGTGATTGTCAGCGTACTACGCCCGTAGTACGCCAATGCAAGTTTATGGGTGCGCAAAAAATACGGATTACACATGGACCACACGTGACTTGCGAGAAATACGCGCCCGGTGTCTTTTAGAAACCCTGTCATAGGGCTCCATTATATGTCCATTTTGCAAGCCTGCAAGAAAATCTCGCCATACGGATGCCATACGGATTACATACGGATGCTGACATGCGCAAAATACGCGACCTCACCTTGATTACGGATGACATACGGAGCACTGTTTAGGGGTCTGTCATCCGTATTACGCATGTAAAATACTGACTGTATTTTGCGCAGGTTAGTGTGACTCCAGCCTTAAAACTAAATCTGCATGAAAGAAACCAGAGGAGTGAGGAGGAATGTGAAAAACGAGGACAAACTCCACACTCCCAAGGCATCCGTGCCATTAATCCCTGACGCTCGGACCATGCTTCCTCCTCTCTCCTTTGCACACGCTTCCTTTGTATCGATCTTTGCTACAACAACTACACTCCAGAACTACTCATCCATCAAGTTTCATCCGGAAATCACAATAATGACTTTTCTTTTTTTTTTTTTTTGTCGCTTTACCATTTCACAAAATAAGTAGGTTAATTATTAATTTGTAGACCCCACAAGCTCCTAAGCTGCACACACATCCCGAAGCGTAGCTACAAGGCGAGGGTGGGCGACCATAACGCTGCAAATCCATGTCACGAGGATCTGGTGAACACGTAAGGCCAGATGTGAATGGTTGATGTCACTATCGGTGCTCAGTTATGATGGAAGCTGGGGGTGAAATAATGGTGGAAGAAATGAACTCACTCAGGCTCTCAGCATCCTCCTGAGATGTGGTCCTCACCTGCATCTATAGAATGTCTGCTGCTTCTCTTCCTGCAAGGGAGGTGAGAGCAACCTCCTGTATACAGCTGCTTCCACATCCACTGGAGACAGAAACATGGGAATGTGCAGTTTCCACCCCTCCCCCAACATTAGGATTTGTCCAATGAAGTGAAATAATATTAGAAACGCCGAGAGATCGTCCTCTTCCTCTGAGCAAGGCCTTCAATCATCCTATCGAAAGCGACCAACCTAATCATCGATACACAAACCCGGGGACGTACGCCAGCATTTCACGTGTACATAAAGCAGACCCCTATCTATCACATTGCTGTTTGCATCATTGGCCAGTCAGACATCGAGGCGGATTTTGTGCAGCGTAATCACTTCCACATAATGAATATTATGCCTACAAGCTCTATTATGACCCATGCGCAGACTATCCTCTGTGCCCGCTGTCCGCGGTGCTGAACCGTCTCGGAGCGATTCCAGGAGTGATACCTGTAATTGTGTCCTACTTCCTGATCCAAGCAAAATGATGCATGTGATTTCTTTGATGAGATCATTTGGTTTCTCCCTCCAGGCGAATGGGTGTAATAATATGGCTCTAATATGTTGTCGCTGTTACCGTGACATGTAACTCACATTTTTTCCTTGCAGTTTAGAGTCAGCGAATCCTCCAAAAGAGTCGGGAAAGTGGGATGAGCGACTTCTTTGCAGAAAAAAATAACAAATAATTATGTAATTGTGTAAAATTATTTTCTGAATGTTTGGACAATTGGGATTAGCAGGGATAGGTTAGGTCTTTTAGGGGCGCACTGAATTATGCATTGTGGTTGTACACAGTGGCATAACTAGAGTCCGATGGTCGCTGGTGTAAAATTTGGACCTGTTCCTCCCCCAGCATGTTGGTCTGATGACATACTGTACGTTTTTGCAACCCATGTATTAAATGTTCCCTGTCCTTGCTCCATCTTGTAACAACCTCCCTCATCCTGTGCCCCTTCTAGTAACAATGTCCCTACCCTGACCCTTTACACTAATAATACCCCCCATCCTTGGCCCTATACTTTAACATTTTACAATCCTAGGCCTCTTCCTAGTATGATATCTTCATCCTGTTATAATGCCTCCATCCTGGTATAATGTCCCCCATCCTGGTGCAATGTCCTCGTAAAATGCCCCCATCCTGGTAAAGTGTCCCCAATTCTGGTATAATATCCTCCATCCTGGTATAGTGTCCCCATCCTGGTAAAATGTCCACAATTATGATATAATATCCTCCATCCTGGTATAGTGTCCCCATCTGTTCCCATCCTGGGATAATGTCTCCCATATTGGTATAATGTTCCAATACTTGTAAAATGTTCCCATCCTGGTATAATGTCCCCCATCCTGGTATAATGTCCCCCATCCTGGTATAATGTCCCTATCCTCATATAATGTTCCCATCCTGTTATAATGCCCCTCATCTCTGGCTCCTTCCATTCTTTTCCAGCACATTTTCTAAAAGAAAGAAATGATTCTACTCACCTTCCCCCATACCCAGGCCATGTAGCGTTGTCCTCTGTAGCAGGCGTGGGAGTCAGCAGCAGACTTTGGCACAGGCGGCGTATGACGTTGCTGCCATGTGCTGCGCATCACTGGTGAGCTGCTGGCCTCTGATTGTCTGGCAGCATGTATTGCAGTACAGTGACCCAGCGAATCTCTGCTTCGTAATACATATCACCTGAAAGTGTGCTTAAGGCCGGGATCACACATGTGAGGAATGCGGTCGAGTCTCGCATTTTAATACCTGGCACTGCCGCCGGCACTCTGATCGGTGCATGCGGCTGCATAGTAATACATGAAGCCGCACGCTCCGCTCCTGAGTGCCGGCGGCAGTGCTGGGTATTAACATGCAACACTTGGCCACATTTCTCGCATGTGTGATCCCAGCCTAAGGGTTATCCACATTCAACGCACATCCAGGTGAAATTGGTGTTGACGTCCCCGCCCAATCACACCCTCTGTGGTTGCGATTTTTATGCAGAAAATCTGCAACATCACAAAGTCACAAAAAGCTCAATGTGGGAACGCAGCCTGATAGAGAGCTGCAAAATAATGTCAGTTATCACTTTCTGGTATATGTAAGCAATTAATGGCAATTATTATTCCGAGACCTTAAAGGCGTTATCCAGTCTAAATTAACTTCAGACTCTTGAATCCCCTCAGCGCACGCACTATGCTCTGCAAGGATTTGTCGATTTCTGAGCCGGGGACGGCGGTGATGTATGCAATATGCACACACTTGGGCCAAAGCCGCGTAGTGGGTATGGCCTTAATCCATACAAGTGTATGGAGCGAGGGCGAGGCCGTCTAGTGGGTGCGGCTGTTCAGTGGGCACGGCTGTCTGGTGGGCATGGCCGTCTAGTGGGTATGGCTGTCTAGTGGGCATGGCCATCTAGTTGGCACGGCCTTACAGTGGGCATGGCCAACTAGTGGGCACGGCCATCCAGTGGTCGTGGCTGTCTAGTGGGCATGGCCATCTACTGGGTGCAGCCGTCCAGTGGGCATGGCCGCCCAGTGATCACAGCTGTCTAGTGGGTGCCGCCGACCAGTGGGCACAGCCGTCTGGTGGGTGCAGCCTTCCACTGGGCACGGCCATCTGGTGGGTGCAGCCTTCCACTGGGCACGGCCATCTGGTGGGTGTGGCCTCGTTCAATAAACTTCCAGCCCACTATTCTGCTTCTCCCGGGCGTATGCATATTGTATACATCACCGCCGCTCCCGGCTCAGAAGTCAGCGTATCCTCGCAGCTCACAGTGTGTGCTCTGGGTGGGGGGGGGACTCAAAAGTCTGCATTAACACAGAGTAACTTCGGACTTATCGTCTTGCATTGGACAACCCCTTTAAATAATGCAGTGGCCACAATAGTGCGCGCTTTCACTGCATAGGTAATGAAGCTGGATATGAAATTAAGGCTTGTGCTGTAATTACAGAGATCCTGGATAAACTCGAGCCCCAGCTGTGTACTGTGCAGTGTAATTAGCTTTTTGCTTTGGGGAGGTAACAGAAATTAGATTGGAAAACTAATGTGTACTGCCTGAATTGTGTGATGTGCCGAGCGGACTACATGTAGGTGGTCTGGTCTGCAATCTCCTCCCCACCTGTAAAATCAATTATAGTATCAGCACTTGCTATATATAATTCACCAAGTCTGCAGGATACGCTCAGATAGTTATCTTTTTTTTTACTTGTGCATAGTAAAAATCTGCAGAGTACCCAAAATATAATTTAATTTTACTGTTTAAACTGTAAATTACTCAGCCATGGTAATCCAAAGAAAATCCCCTGATATTTCTGCCTCGGCTTATTAAACAGAGCATTGAGATGCATTTTATATACAGTTGTATGGGGGAATTTAATTTATAATAGCATTTTGTTTTTCAGCAAATTTTTTGCCACAGTTCAAAAACGGCACAAAAAAAAAAAACAGATAAAAAAGTACAGAAAGGCTATATGCACACAATGTCTTTTCAGGTGGAAATTGCCTGAAGAAACGATCAAAAAAGTTGAAAAGAAATATCATATGCATTAAAATGAAAATAATACTTGTGCAGATGTTCAGGTTTTCCAACAACTTTTAATCTCTTGATGTTTATAAAAACACCAAGCTGTTTAAATAAGTAGCATGTCCAGTCTTTTGGCCGACTTCCATTTGATGATCTGTACTTTCCAGGACAAGTCAATAGGAAACCTCAAAAGATGCCCAGAAGGCGAACAATGTTTTTTGAGCGTTTTGCAATTGTTTTTGAATGAAAAAATGCTAATGGTTTCCTCATTATTGAATGGAATGAAAAATAGGACCGGAAAATTACAGTGAAAAAACTTCACAAAAAAAATCATAAGAAAATCCTCGTATCATTGGCCAAAACCATCAGAAAAACACTCAAGAAGCGACCAAATAAGCGACACAGAAAAGACTTCAGCTAAACAAAATTCAGAGTTTCCAGAAGAGTTTTCTGCTTGAAAACTTGTCGGGTTTACCAGTGCACATAGGCGAGAAGTGTCATTTAAGGCTGTGTGCCCACGTTGCGTTTTTGAAGTGTTTCCGCCTCATTTTTGCCACTGTGAAAACGCTTAAAAAGAGCCAGCAAAACGCATCACATTGATTTTCAATGCAATCCACAATTGCTGTGCCCATGCTGCGGATTTTTCCGCTGCGGAATCGCATTGCGGAAAAATCCGCAGCATGTCCATTAATTTTGCGGAATCGCTATAGGATTGCATTGAAACGTTCACTTTACGCATATAACCATGCCCACCATGCGTGAAGTGAGCGTTTCATGTGCGGATGGTACCCAGGGTCTGGAGGAGAGGAGACTCTCCTCCATGCCCTGGGTACCATATTCTTGTAAAAAATAGAATAAAAATAAAAAATAGGGATATACTTACCCTCTGTCGGCCCCCGGAGTCCTCCCGGCCTTCAGTGGCACTGCCAGCAAGTTCCATTCCCAGGGATGCACGAATGACCTCTGATGACGTCGTGGTCGCGTGATGCTATGTCATCAGAGGTCATTCACGCAATGCACCCCTGGGAACGGAACTTGCTGGCAGTGCCGCTGAGGGCGGGGGGGACTCCGGGGGAGGACAGAGGGTGAGTATATCCCTATTTTTTATTTTTTTATTATTTTTTACATTCTGTCTTTTACTACTGATGCTGCATAGGTAGCATGAATAGTAAAAAGTTGGTCACACTTGTCAATCACTTTTCCAAGCAATGCTTCAAATCGTTTGGAAAAGCGATAGCATTCTGCAAGCTAAAAATGCTTGCAAAACGCTTGTGTTTTGCGGAAAAACGCATGCAAATTCCTCATGTGTTTTACCCGCAGCGGGGAGTTGCAGCATTTCTGCAATGTGGGCACATATATAACCTAAAAACCCCTATGAATCATATCCTTGAGCAGGAAGAAACAAGGACCAAAGAGTATTTATGGACCATTAATTTTATTACAAAGTCTTATTCTGTTAGGAAACAGTCTGTTAAAAAGGGTGACCTGAAATCAGTAGAATTTGAATGTGGCTCTGGATTAGTAAGAAACAAGAAATCTAATACGAAGAGTGCTGTACGTTTATGGCGCTGTCACAGCCCATCAGTGGGTCGGTCAGCGGACGGCACAACACACACTCAGTGGGATGGAAATGGGGAGGGGAAGGCCATACCGATAGGGAATGAAGGATGGGATACCGCCTGAGCTCGAACCTGAGCATGTCCCTGCACTCCCCTAACGCCCTAAGCGGTCCTTTCCCCCGCCGCCGTCACGAACCTCGTCCCTCGCTGTCACCTCGCACTGCCCTGGCTATTGCACTGGCCGGCAAGGGCGATAGCATGACCACTGCAGGGGACAGTGATGAGCACAAGACCGACAAGGTAAAAACTGCACACTTAGCTTCCAGATGCCGCTGCCAAGCTCTACACCGCAGAGGACACAGAAACAGGACTCCAAACTCCAAAAGTAGCTGATATAACGCTAACACCAGAGAGCTGCAACTGCACGGCTGGTCTCCATAGAATAACTCTATCATCAACAGTCAGCTGATGCATCAGGTGACGATTTAAAGGATGGTGAGAGTGGTCAACACCCACATCAGCTGACCTAACAACTCTGCAGTTGCAGGAGGCTGCCAGCAAGGGAAACCCAATAGCCATCCACTCTTATCCTTTGGTTTCTGCAAGGTGAAATCAAAATAGATTTGATCCTCTTAAAGTCGACATTTGGAGTCAGTAAGTAAAAGTAATATTATTTCACGTGTATTAGAATTAGCATCCAGGAAAATGAGACAATTTGCCTGCTGGATTTCAATGTGACGTGCCACTTACCCACAATTCTGTTTCTGCACAGTGCCAGAAAGAGTGATTATCCAGGTTGTACAAGGCAGTAGACGTGGCCGGTAGCTGAGGGCCATGCCTGGCTTCTTTCATCCTAATAGGATGCAACAGAGATTAGGGCTTTGAGTCAGAGAAAGGTCATATGAAGGAAGCGAATCAAGTCTTTATGTAATTGGTACATTCAAAATCTAACCATTCGCTGCACTTAACTCTCACTTCCATCCAACCGGACATAAAATACAAAAAATCAAAATGCTGTCGTGAAAATCCTACAGTAAAGCCATTTTTGGCAATGCAATGTTTTCCGGGAACAGCTTTTGGCGTGGTTGTCCTATAAACAAAATATTTCACATATCTACAGCATAAATGATTAATGTCTAATTTCTAGGGGTCAGGCGGCGGGGTCTTAAGTTCCTTGTGCAGATTGCGCATTACTGAGCCTGTGTGACCGGGCATTGACATTGATGACTTACATTATATATAGGATACTGTGAGGTAGCGCTGTCATTTACTTAGGGGATTCTCGCTTGCAGCAAACAAAAACCAGTTCCGGCACGGATTTTCCATCAAATCATACCGTTCTTACGGTTTATTCACGCCTCATAAACCACAGCAGCAACAGAAAGTTCACTTAATAGCATTACCAGGATAGCGTCCATTATAATGCTTCACTCTTATTATCAATGTCCAGTACGCAGGCTCACTTAGCCTCACAATTATCTCACCCACGTCAGGGCTCCTCATGCGGCTCCAGGGAACTCTCAGGCACACATCGCCATTGCTCCCAGCCACTTCACACATGCTGTCTGGGAGGAAGCTCCATCTCTGCAGGACCTTCCACACTGGACCAACCAGGTCCCTGCATTCACCACATGTGACCTACCCTGGCTACATTATATGGTCTATAGCCACGCCCACCGGGTCATGTGACTATGACCTCATCACAGGTCCTTCACACACTCACATAGCTTTTTAATACAGGCATTTTCAGACACACCACTGGGTGGGTTTGTAGGTAACTGGCCCGCCCAACTCTCGAGTTACCTGGAGACTTCTCCCTTATACCTTGAAATAACGCTTCAGCAATATCATTGCTGATCAATACCCATAACTAAGCCTCCATCTCAAAGCCACCCACTTTGAGATACATAAGCATCCTTCCGGATTCTGCCAGACATCCTTTCTCTTGGACCCTCCACACAGCGCCCCCTAGCGGACACAGTGGTTACTACACCACAATACATTTTAAACTTCAGATCAGTGGGGATCAGACACCGGCACCCCCACGATTAGATATTATTTGCTCCAGTGGAGGTCGGATGCTAAGCGCAGTTCCTTGCAAAGTGTAGCAGCCGCTGCCGGCTAATGCTGCACAGTAGCTGTTCTGCAGTACCTGGCAGCTGCTACTAAATTTTTAATCCCATAATGACATATGATGTACTGGAATGTCATATGTTGGCTCCTTGACTTTGATGTGGCTCGCATGTCTAGAAAAAACAGAAAATGGCCACTGGGGTGAAGCATCGCTCAACAACTCTGTTCAAAGTGTTTACGTCTGGCCACCACTTGAGCAAATTACAGCTGATTGCTGGGGGTGCCCAATGTTGAATCTCCACTGATCTGCTACTGATCAATACCTATGCCCTGACAACCCCTATAATAAAGCAGCGGTTGCACATTGTCATTAATGCTTCATGCAAACAGGGAACTTTAGGGCCATTCTTGTGATCGGTGATGGCCCAATGGTTGGAGCAGCAGCTATCATGCTTTGATCATCAATCCTGTGGATAGACAATACATAATTTTTATGGGAAAAGCCCTTTGAATTCTCAGGACTATTGTTTAGATTGTGGATTATTGCAATTGTACACCAACTAACAAGTATAATGTGAACAAGGGTTACCTATAACCGACTAACTGAAAAAACCCTATTAAAATATAACTTTTATTAAGTACAAAAATAACAATATAAAATTGCACAGATGTCCCCTATTATAAAGCCTAGTAAAAAACGGGCTATTGTATTGCTGGAAAGAGATAAGGTATAGCAGTCAAACCAAATCTAACCAGCTGGATCTGCCAATCCAATCATGTGGTCAGAAAAACCTGAATCATAGCAGTTAAAAACTGCACAATACTATTATAGCCCAAAAACCTCAAAAAACGGAAAAAAAAGGGGAAATGGACATAAAGAAGATGTATAAAAATTGATAATACGTGCTACCATCTGATAACAATTTCACTCAGCCGATGTGAAGAAAAGAGTGACCTGGCCCTATACAAAATGACTATCTGAACACCTACCTAGGTGCGGAGGTTGGCACCCTAAGAAATACGAGAATGGCGCCCCGCTCGTGCGATAGCTATCCCTAATGTCCTATATCATCCTATAAGACGACAGATTAGAAACAGAGGGCCAGATGGCCTGTATCCATTTGCTTAGAATATCTTCATGAATGCGGTAAAGTAGATTTATACAATCATATATGCATGTGAGGAAAGGTAGAAAGTCCAGACAGTCTGAATAGATGCATAACACTCACACACAGTAGAACCAGTTACATATAAATTTGTAGCAAATTATGCCCTTTCCCTAAACCACTATGTTATGTATATGAAGTATATATAAAAATTGTCACATCAAGTATCCAGATAAAAAACTGCCCATTAGACACAATGATGAATCAATGGTAGGTAAACAGGAACGGCTTATCTGATAACAAATTGTCAGAAATCATGAAAACAAGCAAAGACACCACTGAATGTACCAGATTTTCAAGTCTCAGGGTAAATTAGTAGGGGTGCTACAGCCACTCCAGATATCAGATATATATCGTACCCCTAGTTTAAATCACCAGATACTGACAACAATAAGCCCATTCATGGGGAAAAAATACAATACAAAACAGTGCTTATCAATTGATTGATGGATTAGTCTCCACTGCCAGACCGCTCTGACCAATATGCATCTCTCCTGATGAACCCGCAGTAGGGGGAAACGCGTTGAGAGTGTGCGGACTATATCTGAGGAATGATGTTATCATGGACCTTATGGATATCATTATGAAGGAGTATATATTCATAGATAAGTACTGTTTTGTTTTGTATTGTTTTTTTCCCCCATGAATGGGCTTATTGTTGTCAGTATCTGGTGATTTAAACTAGGGGTACGATATATTAGCGTGAACATGTATTCCCATAAAATTTAATTTTATTCAAATAGAAGTAAAAGAAATCTATGCCCGTGAATGAAAAATCAAAGAAGATAACAAAATATTTTAAAAGCCCTGTTAAAGGCTACAATAAACTGTCTGTAACCTTCCTTGCCGTGGAGGTTGGCACCCTAATAGATACGGTTATTTGGCGCCCCCACTCAACGTCGTTTGAGTGGGGGCGCCAAATAACCGTATCTATTAGGGTGCCAACCTCCACGGCAAGGAAGGTTACAGACAGTTTATTGTAGCCTTTAACAGGGCTTTTAAAATATTTTGTTGTCTTCTTTGATTTTTCATTCACGGGCATAGATTTCTTTTACTTCTATTTGAATAAAATTAAATTTTATGGGAATACATGTTCACTCTAATATTATGGTATATTCCTTTTTTATTATTATGATTTAGGGGTACGATATATATCTGATATCTGGAGTGGCTGTAGCACCCCTACTAATTTACCCTGAGACTTGAAAATCTGGTACATTCAGTGGTGTCTTTGCTTGCTTTCATGATTTCTGACAATTTGTTATCAGATAAGCCGTTCCTGTTTGCCTACCATTGATTCATCATTGTGTCTAATGGGCAGTTTTTTATCTGGGTACTTGATGTGACAATTTTTATATATACTATATATACATAACATAGTGGTTTTGGGAAAGAGCATAATTTGCTACAAATTTATATGTAACTGGTTCTACTGTGTGTGAGTGTTATGCATCTATTCAGACTGTCTGGACTTTCTACCTTTCCTCACATGCATATATGATTGTATAAATCTACTTTACTGCATTCATGAAGATATTCTAAGCAAATGGATACAGGCCATCTGGCCCTCTGTTTCTAATCTGTCGTCTTATAGGATGATATAGGACATTAGGGATAGCCATCGCACGAGCGGGGGCGCCATTCTCATATTTCTTAGGGTGCCAACCTCCGCACCTAGGTAGGTGTTCAGATAGTCATTTTGTATAGGGCCAGGTCACTCTTTTCTTCACATCGGCTTGCTGACAACTTTATCTTCCAAAAGGTAGGGGAGAAAACAAGGGGAACTGCTACCTTGGATCTAATCCTTTATAAACAGGTAGGAAATGGTTGAGGAGGTAAAAGTGGCTGAGACCCTAGGAGGTAGCGACCATGCTATTTTAGAATTTTGGATAACTAGAGGAGGAAGACCTGTGAAGACTCAGACATCAAGGTTAGATTTCAGAAAGGCAGATTTTAAGGGATTCAGAAAGAGAATTGGAGTTATCCAATGGCTGGATATCCTTAAAGACAAAAATGTCCAGGAAGGATGGGAAATCTTGAAAAATGAAATTCTCAAAGCACAATTGTTAACAATTCCGAAAAGAGGGAAGAATAGGAAGCATTTAAGGAAGCCAGGATGGATGAACACAGAACTTAAGCACATGCTAAAAAGGAAGAAAAAAATGTTTATAAAATGGAAAGAGGGAGGCATATCTAAAGAAGAATATAATGCTGTCTGCAGAACCTGCAGGGCACAAATCAGATTATCTAAAGCTGACAATGAATTGAGGCTTGCAAGAGATGTCAAAAGCAATAATAAAGGATTTTGGGGATATGTCAAAAGTAAAAGAAAAGTCAAAGATGCTATAGGATTTTTACAGGATGAAAATGATGAAATGGTAAGACAGGATGTTGAGAAGGCTGAACTTTTAAATTCCTATTTTGCATCTGTTTTCTCTCAGAAAGGAAATGTAACATCAACTGTTCTTAACTGTCCTATTAAGTGAATAGAAGAATCCAGGAGATCTATAAACAGAAAGATAGTGAGGAAACACTTAGCTAACCTAAATGAATTCAAGTCTCCAGGTCCAGATGAATTACACCCCAGAGTACTGAAGGAGATAGCAGAAGAAATTTTTGAACCCCTCTCCATAATCTTTGAAAATTCTTGGAGAACAGGAGAAGTCCCAGAAGACTGGAGAAGAGCAAATGTTGTTCCTATCTTCAAAAAGGGGAAGAAGGTGGACCCAGGCAACTATAGGCCGGTGAGTCTGACTTCTATACCAGGAAAAATCTTTTAACAAATTATTAAACAACATGTATGTCAGCACCTGGATAAGAATGAAGTGATTAAACAGAGTCAGCATGGGTCTGTAACTAATAAGTCATGTCAGACTAACTTAATTTCCTTCTATGACGGAATCACTGATTGGGTGGATCAAGGAAATGCTGTAGATATAGTATATCTTGACTTCAGCAAAGCATTTGACAAAGTATCTCATACAATCCTTATTGAAAAAATGACTAAGTATGGAATGGACAAGGCAACTGTTAGGTGGATTCATAACTGGCTTAGTGATCGGACTCAAAGAGTGGTCGTAAATGGCTGCACATCCAGTTGGAAGAATGTCTCAAGTGGGGTACCACAGGGCTCTGTCCTGGGCCCTGTATTGTTCAACATCTTTATCAACGATTTAGATGAAGGAATTGAGGGAAAACTGATTAAATTTGCTGATGACACAAAGCTAGGAGGGATAGCTAATACTAGAGAAGAGAGAGAGGATTCAAAAAGATATAAATAAACTGGAGAAGTGGGCAGCAACTAACAGAATGTTTTTTTAACAGGGAAAAATGCAAAGTACTACATCTGGGCAATAAAAATGAAAAGAGCATATACAGAATGGGAGGAATAGGCCTAAGCAACAGCACATGTGAAAAGGACTTGGGTATACTAATAGATCACAGACTGAATATGAGTCAACAGTGTGATGCAGCAGCAAAAAAGGCAAATGCAAGTCTAGGATGTATGATGAATTTGACTCTGATGTCCATGGATTATTATTTCCACAGGTATTATTCTGGGTCCATATTGATTATTTCAATGGATATGATACTCGATGTATTGAGTCTTTACTTTGTGTTTATTATAATTTATTTTTTTATATATGATTAGTTCCTGACTTTATATCTCTTATGTAATGAGTGCATGTATTATTTACTCTACAGATAAGTTCTTGAAAAAGGCGCTATAGCCGAAACGTTGAATTTTTTTCTGTGGAATTTTTTCCTGTGGAATATTGGTCTTTATGATATTTTGGAATCAATAAACTTTGGTCTATATCCATATTCATCTGAGTTTCATTTGATTGTGTGCCGAGGTTTTTGCATTATATTTAGTATTAACAGAAGCATACAGTCTTGATCACGTGAAGTCATTGTTTCCCTCTACTCCTCCTTGGTCAGACCTCATCTGGAATATTGTGTCCAGTTTTGGGCGCCACATTTTAAAAAAGACATCAACAAACTGGAGCAAGTTCAAAAAATAGGAACCAGATTGGTGACCGGTCTGCAAACCCTGTCTTATGAGGAAAGATTGCAGGATTTGGGATTCTTTAGTTTGCAAAAGAGAAGACTGAGAGGAGACTTAATAGCTGTCTACATATATCTAAAGGGCTGTCACATTGTAGAAGGATCAACTTTATTCTCATTTGCACAAGGAAAGACTAGAAGCAATGGGATGAAACTGAATGGGAGGAGAAACACAGATTAGATATTAGAAAAAACTTTTTGACAGTTAGAGTGATCAATGAGTGGAACAAGCTGTCATGAGAAGTGGTGAGTCCTCCTTCAATGGAAGTCTTGAAACAGAGGCTGGACAGACATCTGACTGGGATGATTTAGCGAATCCTGCTTTGAGCAGGGGGTTGGACCAGATGGCCCAGGAGGTCCCTTCCAACTCTACGATTCTATGATTCTATGAAATTGTTATCAGATGGTAGCACGTATTATCAATTTTTATACATCTTCTTTATGTCCATGTCCCCTTTTTTTCTGTTTTTTGAGGTTTTTGGGCTATAATAGTATTGTGCAGTTTTTAACTGCTATGATTCAGGTTTTTCTGACCACATGATTGGATTGGCAGATTCTGCTGTTTAGATTTGGTTTGACTGCTATTCCTTATCTCTTTCCAGCAATACAGTAGCCCATTTTTTAATAGGCTTTATAATAGGGGACATCTGTGCAATTTTATATTGTTATTTTTGTACTTAATAAAAGTTATATTTTAATAGGGTTTTTTTCAGTTTGTCGGTTATTGCAATTGTAGCAAACTTTTACCTTGGAATTAGAAAACCTTTGTACCAAAGTAGGCATGATGACTGCTCACCACTTATCAAATACAATTCTTGTGCATGGAAAAAAAAAACGGCACGCCAAGCGTCCATCCGAGCTGGAATATGACTGAGAAGGATGCACTTCTTACAATGAATTGGTGCATCTTTTTGCTGCCATGTACCACCGCAAGGAATGCACTCAAGTCAGGGGCTGGGGTACATTTCTGGTGTATCTTACACCACTTTTGTTGTAGAAATCATGACAAATTTGTTGTCATTCTTAGCCACAGCCATCCTAACTAAGTCCTACACATTTTCCAAAAGGAGAAACCAAAAAAACAAGGAAAGGGAAGCAAAATGCCTTAAAAATAAAAATTTTATTGATATATATTAAAAGTGAATAAAAACATGATAATGTAGAGACAAAAATGCAAAAGTAAGCCGCTTTCAAAATAGGAATACACCAAAAATAAACCAAATGTTGGTTCAGAATTATATTTGCATCCATTTCACTTGAAATAGTGAGTGCAAATGGATCACCCCCAGGGCAAGTGTGGGGGGAATCACTCGGTACCGGGCCGGTGTCTTAAAGGGATTTGTCGCGGTGGCAGTGACCCCGTTCGTGGCCCTGGGCATCCATGTAAAATAGGTGGAATGAAGCTGAATAAAGTTTATAAGTAGCTAGTTCGTGACACCACCTGTGGTACTCAGCAATGAAGGTGTTAAGCCAACGCTGCAGTGCAGATCCTCCGGGACAGATGGCATGATGCAGCAAAGATGGAATAGCTCTCCACAGGTAGAGCTGTAGTCCCAGGGCAGTTATAGAAGATGTAGTAGTAGATGATGTAGTGTTAGGCACAGAGATGTAGCAGTGCTGAGTAGGTTGGCGCAGGAAGAAAGTAATGACACAGCAGTTCCGATACTTTATTCACGTTTCTGGCACGGACAGATGCCCGCTTCAGTGCTGTGGTCTCCAGATCAGGGGCTCAGCCAACTCCCAGGCAGATGGAATTAACCCTTCCAGCACTCCCTTTCGTGTGCCTTTTCTGAACATCTCCTTTCTAGCGCTAATCTGAAGCACTTGTAGTTCTGAATTACACTCAAGTTCCTCCTTCTTGGTGATACTTATAACTCCACTCGTATGACAGGCAGCTGTAGCCTACTTCAGGGACTCCATACAATCATGTCCCGGCTCACACACATTGCTGCTGTGTCTTCGAGTCTTAGGTGGGAATAAAGTGGTCACAACTTCTATTCCTCCGATTTCTGCTGTAGGATCATTAGTATCTCACACAGCCTCGGATACCGGTGCCCGGCCTTGGCGCATTAAACTTAGGAAAGGGCTCTGCACTAGCCATAGTCCCCAGTCTCTTTCCTCCTCACGTTCCGTACTTTTCTATCTTTCTTCCGAATAACTGATCTTCTCCTTCTCTCTTTTCTTGCTAGCAGCTCCAGCTCACAGAAGGCTGCTGCATCTACGTCCTTTCCCTCCTTCCCCCAGTGGGGGAACTGTCTTCCTCCCCCTCTATGGGGATTCTGCTCTAACTTCCTGTCAGCTTTCCCCTCTAGTATAATCTAAGCTCCACCCACCATCCAGCACCCTTCATGAACCAAAGCAGCTGCCATAAAGGGTGCTCTGCTGTTCTAAGGTGTCTGTGCTGGATGTAGGTGCTGGAGTCTGGTCAGGTGTTACCATCTTACCTGGGGAGTGGGATACTACACCTCAGGAGGAGGTGCAGTACCTCTGTGGTGACTGAATCCTCAGGGGCGCCACACAAATATAATTCAGCTGCCAGTGATAATGTCTGAGATCTGGGCTGTTTTCATGTTTCTGAGCTGTGTGATGATGTTCTTTTGCATCCTGAACTGGTGTTTTTTATTGATAATATTTTGGGGTAGGTACAATGTTTTGATCAAAAAACTGCACTTATGGTGTTTTGATTCATTTTCTCTTTATATCGTTTACCCATCGGGTTGCTAATGCAGCAATTCTACATACCGTATATTTATGTTTTCATTTAAAAAAAATGAACACATTTTTTTGTCATATTTTTAAAAGCTTTTTTTAGTTATTATTTAAAATAACATTGTTTTAAATAATAGTAGCAAAAAAAAAAGTTTCCAAAAATAAAGCTCCTATGAAGCTCTTCTCAGGGAGATAACTATGGCAGCAGTAGGGGTCTTCAGTAGGCTTCGGCTGCCATCACAAGCTATCATCTTGATCTTGTGTCATGCTGTGTGTAAGGCCGGGGTCACACTAGCGTGTGTGATGCAAGAAACTCACGCGAGTCTCTAGCATCAATACCCTGCACTGCCATCGGCACTCAGACCGGAGAGTGTGGATGCATGTATTTCGAGTGTCGGCGGCTGTGCCGGGTATTGATGCGAGAGACTCACGTGAGTTTCTTGCATCACACACGCTAGTGTGAAACCGGCCTAACAAGGATACAGGCGATGATCTAAGTCTGCACATTGCAATTTTGTGTACGGAGACTCATATTTTCCATATGGCAGTGAATGGAGACTGTTTGGCTTTGTCTTAAATACTTCATGTTAAAGTGAACATGTTATATAATTCATACTTTCCAAACCACAATCAGCAGGAATCAGATCCCGGCTGCACGATTGCAGCCAGGTATATTTTTTTCTGACATGCTCTAGTGTTTCAGAGCGATTATATTTAGAGGATCTGCCCATGATCACCGCAGGTAGTGTCCTGCCAATCACCTGTAGCAGCACTAGGGATGCATTAAGGGGCTGCACATCTACCAGCCAGAGGCAGCACTGAACTTATCTCGTCTCCTGTCATGGTCCCCAGCCGGATCGTTAAAGTATATTTTCTCTGAAACGCTGGAGTAATTCAGAGGAGAATACACCTGGCAGAAACCGTTTGAGCAGCAGGAATTGCCCAACAGGTTCAGTTTAAAAATGTATATACGGTACTTTGTAAAGTTGTGGGATCAAACTGTATTCTATTCTGCCACCTAGTGGTCATCACAAGAAGATCGCGAAAAACTCAAACGTTAGTAAATATGTATTCACCCCCTTTTTTTTATTTTTTATTAAAGATGTTGTCGAAGCAGAAAGTATTGATAACCTGCAGAAATTCACTGTATCTAGAAATGTGTGGCTATTTTTTTTTTGGAGTTCACCGCTTGATTATACACTTCAACAGCAGACTGACATCAATTACAGGTAAATAGTCACGTTAGCATATCTCTGTAGGCTGCAAGATAAAGAAACGCAGTTTTTTAAGGCAAGAGAAAATTATTAATTTTTTCAGTCACCTTGTTGACACACTCCAAATGTGGAGTAATGAAGATTACCGTCCCTGCAAAATTGTCACGTAAGATTATCTCTATCCAGATTGCGCCAGTCACACAACTGCTAGATAAAGGTACGCTATTTTTTAAACAAAAATTTTTTTTGAAGGGATTTTAAAAAAATCACCTTTATGAGGCACGCCAACAGCAGACTCAGGGAAATTAATGGGAAATAGTGACATTTCCATAACTCAAGAGGTTTTGCGCAAGTCACACAACTGCTAGACAAATATTAAGTATTTAAGCAACAGACGAGGAATATTATTTATCAATTAGATTAAAGAATGGATGTTACTATATGCTGGCACTGACAAGTATTATTTTGTGTTAAAAGGCTGCTAGGCACTCCCCAGGTCAATCGCATTTTAAATTCCCGCGGAAAAACTAGCATTTTGCAAGTGTAATTAGCTTGAAGAATGCTAGCGTTTTCCTAGCGATCTGTAGCATTGCTTGGAGAACTGATTGACAGGTTGGTCACACTCGTCAAACATAGTGTTTGACGAGTGTGACCAACTTTTTACTATTGAGGCCGCCTATGCGGCATCAATAGTAAAAGATAGGATGTAAAAAATAATTAAAAAAGAAAAAAAAATTGTTATTCTCACCTTCCGGCGTCCCGCGCAGCCTTCCCGCCTCTCTCCATGCTCCCGGTCCCAGTAATCCTTTGCGAGAATTACCGCGATGACGTCCGCTCTCGCAGGATCGCGACGTCTCGTGGTCATTCGCGATGACGTCGCGCAAATGACCGCGAGACTTCGCGATCCCGCGAGAATGGTCGTCATCGCTCGCAAAGGATTACTGGGACCGGGAGCGTGGAGAGAGGCGGGAAGGCTGCGCGGGACGTCGGAAGGTGAGAATAACAATATTTTTATTTTAAATTCTATTTTTTACAGGGATATGGTACCCAAAGCCCAAAGGACAGTCTCCTCTCCTCCGGACCGTGGGTACCATCCGCAATTGTTCTGCTTACTTTTCGCATGGTGGGCACAGCCACATGCGGAAAGTAAGCAGAACAATGCATTCCTATGGGTGCGGGATCGCCGCGATTCTGCTAAATTAATGAGCATGCTGCATTTTTTACCGCAAAGAGATTCCGCCGCGGTAAAAACCGCAGCATTAGCACAGCATTGTGGAATTCCATAGGAATGCATGGGATGCTTATTTTTCGCATTTTTGCGGCAAAATCGCACAGTTGAAAACGCGAAAAAACCGCCACGTGTGAACATAGCCTAAGCGTGCCCTGAAAACGCATTTATTCAGACTGGCCTACCACCTCAACACATTAACCTAATCTATCCCTGTGTGGCACAGTCAAAAGTTTTACCATAACCAGGTTCCCCGCATCATGTTCCCACATGCTTTATGCATCCATTAGCCCTCTGTGTCTGTACTGTTACACACTTAACATTATGGCTGGTCCATACAATCAGGGGAACTGTTACCACCCACCTTTCGTGTCTACCTCTTTCCTCATAGACTGTAAGCTTGCGAGCAGGGCCCTCATTCCTCTTGGTATCTGTTATGATCTATGTGATTATTGTTATGCTGTAATGTCTATTGTCTGTACAAATCCCCTCTGAAATGTAAAGTGCTACGGAATATGTCGGCGCTATAGAAATAAAATTTATTATTATTATTATTATTATTAATAATATTATGTAGCTTCTAAAAAATTGTTTTGTATATGCTGTTACTACCTAATATTTATTTCCCTTTATTATGGTAGTGGATGAAACCCTCCCTATTTCACCCTAATCCCACAGTCTGTTCTTAATAATAACTACTATACAACACAGTGGAAAATAGCAGAGATCTGCAGCACGTACTTGCAATGATCAGAACACTCACCCAGGTGCCTGTCTTTCACCCACCCTCCCTCCATCCTATTAAATCTTTCACTACTACTGAAATCCCCGCCTAACAAACAAGTAATCTTATCTCTTCACAATCTTCAGCTCTTAAAAGAGCTTTTTGGAATGAATAAATGCTGAGTCTAAATTCCTATCACTCTCCCTACACTACTTTCACTTCCCCTACGCTTGAACTACACTCTCCCTGCGCTGTTTCCGGATGCAATGTACGCAAGATGGTGCCGGCAGTCATTAAATATTCCCTATGATGCTGATCAGAGTAATGCCACACAAAAGATGGCGCTCGCAATACTGTGATTGGCAAGCCAGGCCAACATGTTCATTGGCTGCAAAAAAAGCACCAAAACTGCTGGGTCGGTCACTCAAAAATACCGATGCGAATTCCTAATTACTCACCGAGTAACGAATAGCCCGAATACCGTACTGTTCGTGCAAGTAGCGAATAGTGCCGAATGTATTCACTCATCACTAATAAATACACTAAACTGAACAAGCCCCATTGTTGCCATGACGCCTTCTTTTCCTAGCCTTTCCCCTTCATTCCCCCATGTCAAAATATGGTCATCCCCGACCATTTTTTTTAGATATAACAAAAAACTTTGTAAAACACCACACAGTCCCAAAACAATACTTTTCCCGTGCACAACGTCCTCTTCTGAACAAAATGACCGGCCAATACGGTGCGCGGCCAAAGCGGAATGTCCGGGTCCCTTTAACATTGGGGTACTGTAGCAAATGGCTACTAAGGTAAAAACAACCTGGAACTCATGGAATGTTTATGAGGATGGAGGCCAACAGAACAAGCCCTCCAGAAGGCCTATAACACGGCCACAAGGGAGTAGCTACACTGGAGGCAAGACAAAAAAATCTGGATCACTTTTTCTGCTATTTTTCATTCAACGAAGCTAATCATACGATGGGGGAAGGAGGACAATCCCACATCCTGGGATGGTCCGGGTATGTTTCGCTCCCCTTGTCCACCTCTGGAGTATCGTCCCCAGTCACAACAAAGTTCATTGAATTTGTTATTCGTAATAGAAAACTTTGGGACGTCCGCACGGGAAGCTTCAGCCGCAAGCCTCTCAGCCTCATTGGTCCACTGGGGAATTTCTACTGTGGGTGTCTGAGTTCCTGCACTAACCTTGATAGTAGGCTTAGGAAACTACATTGCCCGAAACAGGTTGTGCAGGAGGCGGTGGGTGTCGTTGCTGATGCTCCCACTCAAAGTCGGCCTCCTCCACATCTTTGGCGGCAGCAGGGCATGTGACATCCACCACGTATCACCCTTTGTAGCACCAAACTTTACAAAACTGACTTTTTCACCTACATACTTAGTAAGCGGTAGGGCAGAGTGTCTCACTTCACCATTGCCCAGTTGACATAAACCTTGTTGCCAGGGAGACAGAGGCATGACTCTCTCTATACCTCTTCCGTATCTTAGGTTCATGACTATCTCAGTGTTCAGATGTGAACAAAGCTGTTCCCTCATTCTTCTTAAGAAACTTATACTGACAGGAACCGTTCTCTTCTGCTGTTCCTCAGCTACACTAGAATCTGCAAACTCCGCTATTTAGCCTTGCTCTCCACTCCACCCAGAACTCTCACTTGAGTATTAGACTCTGACTAGACTATCTGACTGACTGTCTCTAACTGACTATAACCCGGAAAACATTTTCTCTAAAACTCTTCTTACCCCTCGCAATTGATGAGCTAACCCCTATGTTAACTATCTAGTGTCTTATGCAGTGTAATGCAAACTGAATGCCCTATCTGCTTTATGGTGTTTTGTTCCTCTTGTGGACAGACCTATATTCTCTGCCCTACTCCACCTCCTTTTTCTTGCAGTCACATAGCATAGAGGCTGTCAGTCAAGCAGGTGGAGGCAGGGCTGCCACTAGGAATTTCAGGGCCTCATACTGGCAAATATTTTGGGGTCCCCTTGAGACTCCTCCCAGGCTCCATCCAAGTCCCTCCACCACTCGAACTGTCCACAGTCCCACTGCTCTCTCTTGGAAAAACTCCACTTCTCACCAATCACACATTAACAGTTCCCATCTCCAGATCACACACATAGCCAGCAGCTCTTGTTTTGGCCAAAAGATTTTTTAAATCTGCCACCACGACAAGGTAGACTCTTTTGGCCGGGTCCTGCGCTACTCCAACCTATTAAACATTTCTTAAAATATCCAATACAATTTAGGTATTTTTATTTATTTTTCAATTTTTAAAATGACCAATAATATCACATCTAAAGGGACAAATACCACCGCACCATGACCAGACACCATATTACCACCACATGGTGACCAATAATACAAAATACAAGGAACATATACCACCACACCATGTCCAGACCACATATTACCACCGCATGGTGACCAATAATACCACATACAAGGAATAAATACAGCCACACCATGACCAGACCACATATTACCACCACTGTGTACAGAATAATAGCACATGCAAGGGACAAATCCCACCGCACCATGCCCAGACCACATATTACTACCACATGGTGACTGAATACTACAATACTGATCATTAATAAAACATAATACTATCACCATAAGTGCCATTATACACAAGAGATCTGTACTTAGTACGCAGTGTCTGTGTACAGGTAAGACAGTGACCACCAGTGACAGTATGCACAGGAGCTTTGTATATAGTGTCAGTATACAGGTAATACAGTGATCACCAGTGACATTATGCATAGGACCTCTGTATATAGTGCCAGTGTTAAGGTAATACAGTGTTCACTGGTGACACTGTGCACAGTAACTCTGTATATAGTTTATAGTGTCAGTGTACAGGTAATACAGTCATCACTGGTGACATTGCACACAGGAACTCTGTATATAGTGTATATTGTTAGTGTACAGGTAACACACTGACTCACCAGAGACATCTCTAGGTGAAGTCCTTCAGCTTCGCTTTTCATCTTTCTTCCATCACAGACCGCCATCACGTCTTCCAGACAGGGCTCGTCTCTGCAGGAAATAACACGGTTATCTAGAGCTCCACTTGCAGAACACATTACTTAATTTTTTCTCAACTTCTACACTACACCAGATGAAGAAAAAAGGCAACATAGTGTCGCTCTGCACAGTAACAGAACCTCCCCCCCATTTAAAACAGTATCCTCAAAAATATAAAATAAATACATCACTGCAGCAATAATATCCCTTAATTAGCCCCTATGGTAATGACATTCCCCATCCTGGCCCCCGTGTGTCTCATTCCTGGCTCCAGCCATACGTTCTCTCATCCTGCCCTCATGAGTATCCATTCTGCCCCCATACGATCTCCTGATTCTGCCCCATCTGTCCCATGATCCTGCCCCATCTGTTCCATGATCCTGCCTCATCTGTCCCATGATCCTGCCGTCCCATCTGTCTACATCGTATCCATCCTGCCCCATGATCCTGCACCATGTGTCTCCCATCCTGCCCCCCTCCTGTGTCTCAAATCCTGCCCCCTCCTGTGTTTCACATCCTGCCCCCTCCAGTGTCTCACATTCTCCCCCCCTCCTGTGTCTCACATTCTGCCCCTCCTGTGCCTCACATTCTGCCCCCTCCTGTGTCTCACATTCTGCCCTCATGTCCATTCTGCCGCCTCCTGTGTCTCACATTCTGCCCCCTCCTGTGTCTCACATTCTGCCCCCTCCTGTGTCTCACATTCTGCCCCGTGTCCATTTTGCCTTCTCCTGTGTCTCACTGTCACATTCTGCCCCCTCCTGCATCTCACTGTCACATTCTGCCCCCGTATCTCACTGTTACATTCTGCCCCTATGTCTCAAATTCTGCCCCCATGTCTCACATTCTGCCCCCGTGTCTCACATTCTGCCCCCTCCTATGTCTCACTGTCACATTCTGTCCCCGTGTCCATTCTGCCCCCTCCTGTGTCTCACTGTCACATTCTGCCCACGTGTCTCACATTCTGCCTGTCATGTCGGACGCTGTTCACACCACAGCATCCGGCAGGCAGAGGTAGTTCCACCTCCAGCCACTATAGCCTCAGTGGCGCCGGCCTGATCTTCAGGCTCTCGGGGGTTAATCCTGCTGGAGACCAGGTTGGATGGTTAGTCACGCCCACGGTCTTTAAATAGTCATACTGGCATATGGGCGTCGCCGATTATAGCTTGTGTTTCATACCAAGTGGTTCCGGTCTGGAGTGGAGGTGTTCAAGAGAGAGAGATTCATATCTGGTGTCGTATGATCCGTCGTTATCCTTTCTCCTTCCCATATTTGTGTTTAGTTGTGCCCTGTTCACATTACTGTTTATTCCTGTGTGTGTGCGGCGCAGTGCAGTTTAAGTTCTCCCTGTCTGTCATTATTTGTGTGGGAGCTTTGGTGGTGACTTCTCACTGGGTGGAGGGTGGAGGGTTAAGTGCAGGGCTGAGCAGGAGATAAGGAAAGGTCGGAGGCTCAGGCATTTGCACCTTCAGCAAAAACCCTGGGTTGAGGGTCAGACAGGGTTTCCCCTAGTAAAGGGACACCACAGGGGCCCCGGGTCTTTCAGCCTTAGTTGAACTAAGCCCCCGTGACATTATAATCGGCCCACATTTTTTCAGGAGTCCATGGATCCATTAGATTCCATAACCCGCCAGTTGGCGGCGCTGTCCATACAGGTCTCCGAGTTGAATGGGGCAGTTCAGCAGCAGGGCCTGGTAGTAGCAAAGGTGCAAACGGCATCTGCAGGTATCGGTGCAGAGCCGAAGTTTCCGCTGCCAGAACGATTTTCAGGCGATCGCAGCAAATTTGTCGTATTTCGGGAGGCCTGCAAATTATACTTCCGCATGCGGCCAATATCCTCAGGTAATGAGGCCCAGCGAGTAGGGCTGGTGTTGTCATTACTGAGTGGTGACCCCCAAGCATGGGCATTTTCCTTACCACCTGACTCTGCTACATTTCATTCGGTCGATAATGTTTTTTCTGCCCTCGGGCTCATTTACGATGACCCTGACCGACTGGCTCTAGCGGAATCTAAAATCCGCGCCCTCCGCCAGGGGGAGCGCTTGGCAGAGGACTATTGTTCGGAATTTCGCCGCTGGGCCGTAGACACACAGTGGAATGACCCAGCACTGCGGAGCCAGTTTATGCATGGGGTATCAGGGAGGGTGAAACAAGCCCTCCTGATGTATGAGACTCCAGCATCATTGGAGTCTGCCATGAGTTTGGTGATACGTATTGATCGCCGTTTTCGTCAGGGGGCACAGGAGACGCTACCTCTGGGGGAAAACAGAGGTGCAGGTGTGGTTGAAGTAGATGAGTCCCCTGAACCTATGCAGATTGCTGGCGTGGCACAGGTTCAGCCTCGCGCTCCGGGAGTCCGGAAGTCCGGAGCATGTTTCTACTGTGGTAAAGGTGGTCATTATGTTAACGTTTGCCCGGTACTACCTAAGAGGGTCACACCGGCGGAAAACTGTTAAGCTCAGAGGGTATGGAGGAGACCCAACTGAGCGTATGCATATCCTCCATGATGGTATCTCATTGTATGCTCCCTGCCAAGGTTATTGTCGCCGGCAGAGAGCTACCTATATCAGTGTTTGTGGATAGCGGTTCCGCCACCAATCTCATAGATGAGGAGTTTGCACACACCGCCGGGTTTAAGATTGAAAAACTTCCTCACCCCATACAGGTGGTGACCATTAATGCTGTTCCCCTCCCTCAAGGGGAGATTACTGAGTTTGTGGCAGAGGTGAAACTCCACATTGGGGTCCTACATTCTGAGTCGGTTACATGTAGGGTCCTCCGTAATCTCCCAGCTCAAATGGTCCTGGGTTTTCCATGGCTGTCCAGGCACAACCCGGTAATTGATTGGAAAACTCAGGACATAGTACAATGGAGTGGTTTCTGCCAAGACAATTGCTTGGCCACATGTGTGTCCGCCGTGACGCCCAGCCTGCCGGAGGCTTTGCAGGATTTCGCGGATGTTTTCTCTGAGAAGGGTTGCTCAGAACTGCCTCCACATAGAGCCTATGACTGTGCTATTAGGCTAAAACCCGGGGCCAAATTACCTAAGGCCAGGATGTTTAATATTTCTGGTCCTGAGAGACAAGCTCTGAAAGACTACATCGCGGAGAGTCTGAGCAAAGGTCACATCCGGCCTTCGTCCTCGCCTGTAGCAGCGGGGTTTTTCTTCATTAAGAAGAAAGATGGGGGGTTACGCCCGTGTCTGGATTTCCGAGAGTTAAACCAGATTACTATCCGTGATCCCTACCCAATGCCGTTGATCCCGGATTTGTTCAACCAGGTAGCGGGGGCAAAATGGTTTTCCAAGCTGGACCTCAGGGGGGCGTATAACCTCATAAGGGTCCGTCAGGGGGATGAGTGGAAGACGGCGTTTAACACTCCTGAGGGTCATTTTGAGAGTCTGGTTATGCCGTTTGGGTTGACCACCGCGCCTGCCGTTTTCCAACATTTTATTAATGATGTCTTTGCTCATGTCCTGGGGAGATTTGTGATTGTATACCTGGATGATATCCTCATTTATTCTAGCGATCGGGACACTCATTTGCAGCATGTTAGGCAGGTGTTACAGTTGCTCCGGGAGAACCAGCTCTATGCTAAGCTGGAAAAATGTTTATTTTTTGTCCAGGAGTTGCCCTTTTTGGGATATATTGTGTCCGCAGCTGGTTTTAAAATGGACACCGCTAAGGTGCAAGCGGTGTTGCAATGGGAGAGGCCGGAGAGTCTGAAAGCACTCCAGCGGTTCCTGGGGTTTGCGAATTATTATAGGAAATTTATAAAACACTTTTCGACTGTCGCCAAACCGCTCACGGACATGACAAAAAAGGGTGCCGATCTGGCGAACTGGCCTGAGGTGGCTATACGTGCATTTGAGCGTCTGAAGAATAGTTTTGCTTCAGCCCCCATTCTGGTGCAACCAGACGTGTCTAAACCTTTTGTGGTAGAGGTTGATGCGTCGGAGGTGGGAGTGGGGGCAGTACTGTCTCAAGGCTCGTCCTTGAGCGAGATGCATCCATGCGCCTACTTCTCCAAGAAGTTGTCGCCGGCCGAACGGAATTATGATATCGGCAACAGGGAGTTGTTGGCCATCAAACTGGCTTTTGAGGAATGGCGACACTTCTTGGAGGGGGCGGCTCACCAGGTCACAGTTATCACCGACCATAAGAATCTGCTCTACCTGGAGTCGGCCAAGCGTCTGTCTCCTAGGCAGGCTCGCTGGGCATTGTTTTTTACTCGTTTCAATTTTCTTGTGACGTACCGTCCCGGGGCTAAAAACACCAAGGCGGATGCTTTGTCTAGGTGTTTTCCGGGGGGAGAACCTCTGGAAGAGCCGGTACCCATCCTCCAGAAAGGGGTAGTGGTCTCGGCTCTCACGACTGAGGTAGAGGCGGAGATTGCCGAGGCCCAAGAGGAGGTACCACCAGGACTTCCCGCCAACAAATCATTTGTACCCCTGCATCTTCGGCCTAAGGTGTTGAAGGAACACCACGATTCGGTACTGGCTGGTCACCCAGGGGTGAAGGGCACCTTAGAGCTGGTATCGCGTCGTTTCTGGTGGCCCAAAATCCGGCAGGACGTGGTCTCGTACGTGGCAGCTTGCATCACGTGCGCTAGGGCTAAGTCACCCCGAACCCGTCCTGCTGGCACGCTACAGCCTCTGGGGGTACCCAATAGGCCATGGACAGAAATCTCCATGGATTTTATCACTGACTTGCCAGCCTCGGCAGGGAACACGGTCATCCTGGTGGTGGTTGACCGTTTTTCAAAGATGGCGCATTTTGTGGCGTTGTCCTCTTTGCCCAATGCTAAGACGTTGGCTCAGGTATTTGTGAAGGAGGTGGTCAGACTCCACGGAGTACCGTCTGACATAGTATCTGATAGGGGTACGCAATTTGTGGCGAGGTTTTGGAAAGCTTTTTGCTCAAGGTTGGGGATCAAGTTGTCACATTCATCGGCGTTTCATCCACAGTCTAATGGACAAACTGAGCGCATGAACCAAAATCTTGAACAGTATTTACGATGCTTTGTGTCCGACAACCAGGAGGAGTGGTCTACTTTCCTTCCTCTGGCCGAATTCGCATTAAATAATCACCGCCAAGAGTCATCAGGAGAGTCTCCATTCTTTTGTGTGTACGGTCAACATCCTCAGTTTTGTACCTTACGTCAGGGTGACTCCGGGGGTGTCCCGGAGGAGGATCAGCTAGGAGCCCAATTGTCATCAGTCTGGAGGCGGGTGAAACAGCGTTTGTTGAGCATGAGTGCCAGGTACAAACGGGTGGCTGACAGTAGACGCGTGCCAGGTCCGGACCTGTGTGTGGGTGAATGGGTGTGGTTAGCTACGAAGAACATAAAACTCAAAATCCCTTCTTTAAAACTGGGTCCAAGGTTTATTGGGCCTTTTAGGATTTCTGCCATCATTAACCCAGTGGCTTATCGGTTGGAACTTCCCGCAGTGTACAAGATACACAACGTGTTTCACAGGGCTTTATTGAAAAAGGTGGTAGGCTCTGTGGACACAACGCTGATGCCACCTCCAGTCATGGTGGATGGCGAGTTAGAGTTCGAGGTCGCCAAGGTAGTGGACTCTCGAGTAGTACGCTGTACTCTTCAGTATTTGGTGCACTGGCGGGGGTATGGTCCAGAGGAGAGGTCTTGGGTTCCAGCCTCAGACATACATGCGGATCAGCTGGTCAGTTCTTTTCACCGTCGTCATCCGGACAAGCCGGGTCCTATGAGTCTTGAGGGCCCTGGGGTCCCTCGTAGAAGACGGGGTACTGTCATGTCGGACGCTGTTCACACCACAGCATCCGGCAGGCAGAGGTAGTTCCACCTCCAGCCACTATAGCCTCAGTGGCGCCGGCCTGATCTTCAGGCTCTCGGGGGTTAATCCTGCTGGAGACCAGGTTGGATGGTTAGTCACGCCCACGGTCTTTAAATAGTCATGCTGGCCTATGGGCGTCGCCGATTATAGCTTGTGTTTCATACCAAGTGGTTCCGGTCTGGAGTGGAGGTGTTCAAGAGAGAGAGATTCATATCTGGTGTCGTATGATCCGTCGTTATCCTTTCTCCTTCCCATATTTGTGTTTAGTTGTGCCCTGTTCACATTACTGTTTATTCCTGTGTGTGTGCGGCGCAGTGCAGTTTAAGTTCTCCCTGTCTGTCATTATTTGTGTGGGAGCTTTGGTGGTGACTTCTCACTGGGTGGAGGGTGGAGGGTTAAGTGCAGGGCTGAGCAGGAGATAAGGAAAGGTCGGAGGCTCAGGCATTTGCACCTTCAGCAAAAACCCTGGGTTGAGGGTCAGACAGGGTTTCCCCTAGTAAAGGGACACCACAGGGGCCCCGGGTCTTTCAGCCTTAGTTGAACTAAGCCCCCGTGACATTGCCCCTGTGTCTCACTGTCACATTCTGCCCCTGTGTCTCACTGTCACATTCTGCCCCTGTGTCTCACTGTCACATTCTGCCCCCGTGTCTCACATTCTGCCCCCCTCCTGAGTCTCACTGTCACATTCTGCCCCCATGTCCATTCTGCCCCCTCCTGTGTCTCATTGTCACATTTTGCCCTGGTGGCTCACATTCTGCCCCTGTGTCTCAAATTCTGCCCCTGTGTCTCAAATTCTGCCCCGTGTCTCACTGTCACATTCTGCCCCCGTGTCTCACATTCTGCCCCCATGTCTCACTGTCACATTCTTCCCCGTGTCTCACATTCTGCCCCCTCCTGTATCTCACTGTCACATTCTGCCCCTGTGTCCATTCTGCCCCTCCTGTGTTTCACTGTCATATTCTGACACCGGGGCTCACATTCTGCACTGTGTCTCACATTCTGCCCCCGTGTCTCACTGTCACATTTGGCCCCGTGTCTCACATTCTGCCCCATGTCTCACATTCTGCCCCCATCTTGCTGCTTTCAATAAAAAAAAAAAACACCTTCTCCTTACCTTGCCGCACGTCAATAGAGTTGAACTGCTGCTAGGGCCCAGTTTAGCCTGCCGCTGGGGCCCAGAGAGCAGATGAGACGGGGCCCAGTGCGGGCCCCCTCTGGCTACCAGTCCCCATATGCCAGTCAGGGCAGTAATCCCCTGATGGCAGCCCTGGGTGGAGGCAGTACTGAGCGGAAAATAGAGCTGGAGTGACAGAGGCTTTAGATCTACAAATAGCTCTTAAGCCTCAAAGACTGATTTCTGAGGAACAGAGGAACAGACCTTAGTGTTTCTATATGGGTCGCCCTCCCAGGGCTGTGGGGTATGCGGTACCGGGACCTTTGACCTCAATGGGGAATGTCACAGCAGCAGTGACCTGGTCCGTGGCCCTGGGCGCCCATGTAAAAGGGGATTGAGTTGGGAATAAAGTTTATAAGTGATTCATGACGCCACCTGTGGTGTTCGGCAAGGGAGATGTTAAGCCGACGCTGCAGACAGATCCTCTTGGACTGATGTTGTGGTGCAGCAAGGATGTTATAGCCCTCCACAGGCAGGGCTGTAGTCCCAGGGCAGAGTAGGTGAAATGACATGTAGATGGTGTAGTGTCTGGCGCAAGGGATGTAGCAGTGCTGGGCAGGTTGGCGCAGGAATGAGTGGAGGACACCAGGGCATGTAGTTCCAAAGCTTTACTCACAGTCTGTTGTACAAACAGGTGCCTGCCTCCGTGCCGTGTCCTCCGGATCAGGGACTCAGTCAACTTCCAGGGCAGATGGAATACTCCTTTCCAACACTCCGCCAACATATGTGCCTTTCTGAACGTTTCCTATTTAATGAAGTACTCCTAGTACTGAGTTACACTTGAGTTCCTCCTGTTCGATGTTCTTATGAACCCTACTTGTACGGCAGACAGCTGTAGCCTGCTTCGAGGACTCCTTGCTACTAAGTCCCGGCTTACTATCCAGTTGCTGTTGTGCCCTCAAGTCTGGTGTGGGAATAAAGTGGTCACTACTTCTATTCCTCCGGTGTCTGCTGCAGGACCATTAGTATCCATACAACCTCAGGGACCGGACCTTGGCCTTGCGCTTAGAACTTCTAGGAAGGGTTCTCCTCTAACCCACGTCCTCTGTTCTCTTTTACTCCTCACGTTCTGTACTAATCTTTCTTTCTATGGAGAATCAGGCTTTCAGTCTATGTTACGCTCTCTCTTCCTTTTCCGTGCCAGCAGACCCAGGTCACTGGGATCTGCTGCAGCACTTCCATCCATCTATCCCTCTTTCTGGGGATCCTCTTCTCTCCAACTCTCTAACCAACTGACTTCTCAATTCTCATCTCTTCCCGCTCTCTGTAATATCAACTAACTCCACCCACTTCCCAGCACGTTTCGTGTTCCAAGCAGGGAGCCACCAATGGGTGCTTTGCTATACTCCAAGCAGGGAGCCGCCGAAGGTGCTTTGCTACACTACTTTGTGGTGTGGGGTGCAGGTGTTGGAGTGTGGTCAGGTGTCTCCACCTTACCTGGATGGTGGGGCACTACACCTCAGGAGGAGGTGTAGTACCTCTGTGGCGACTGAGCCTCAGGGGCACCACATATACAATTGCTTTAACCCCTTACCTACATTGGATGTACTATTCCGTCCATGTCACCTGGGACCTAAGTCCCAAGGACGGAATAGTACGTCCAGCGAGATCAGCGGTGCTCTCGGGAGGAGCGCCGCTGATCGCGGCCGGGTGTCAGCTGATTATCACAGCTGACACCCAGCACTATGCGTCAGGGGTGGACACGGACCTCCCCCGGCCCATTAACCCCTGGCACACTGCGATCAAACATGATCGCAGTGTGCCGGGGGATTAGGGAAGAATCGCGCAGGGAGGGGGCTCCCTGCGCGCTTCCCTGAGACCCCTGGAGCGACGCGATGTGCTGCATTGCTCCGAGGGTCCTCCTTCCTGCAGGCCCCAGATCCAATATGGCCGTGGGGGCATTCGGGGTTCTGCAAGGAGGCGGCTTCCTCAGTGCCTGAAGGAAGCCTGCAGCAGCACCTGTCAGATCGCTGATCTGACACAGTGCTGTGCAAAATGACAGATCAGCGATCTGACACTAGACAGTAATGTCCCCCCCCCCCCGGGACAATGTAATAAAGTAAAAAAAAAAAAAAAATTGTAAAAATAATTTAAAAAAATTCCTAAATAAATAAAAAAAAATATTCTCTAATAAATTTTTTTTTCTAAATTAAAAAAAACAATAAAAGTACACATATTTAGTATTGACGCATCCGTAACGACCCGCCCTATAATACTGTCCCACTAGTTAACCCCTTTAGGGAACCCATTCAAAAAAAAAACAAAGCAAAAAACAATGCTTTATTATCATACTGCCGAACAAAAAGTGCAATACCTTGCAATCAAAAAGACCGCACACGGGGGAGGACGAATCCAGACAACAACTATTGGTCCTAATAAAATTGCTTTATTCCACACAGTGAGGCAAGGTACAAATACAACGTGATGAAAAGCCATAAAAATAGTAAAAACAGCGAATAAGGACACAGGGGCCCTAGTAGCCAGAACTGCACATAAGTACATAAAGAATTCCACAATAATCATGTATACCCAACAATGTAGTATCTATATATTCTGGTATTCATCAAAAAGACAGGTATGAATAAACATGGTACCGCTGAAAACGTGATCGTGTCCAGCAAAAAAAACGAGCTGCCACACAGCATCATCAGCGAAAAAATAAAAAAGTTATAGCTTGCAGAATAAAGCGATGCAAAAATAATTATTTTTTCTATAAAATTGTTTTTATTGTATAAAAGCGCCAAAACACAAAAAATAATGAATAAGGTATCGCTGTAATCGTACTGACCCGAAGACTAAAACCCCTTTATCAATTTTACCACACACAGAATGGTGTAAACGCCCCCCCCCAAAGAAATTCATGAATTGCTGGTTTTTGTTCATTCTGCGTCCCAAAAATCAAAATAAAAAGCGATCAAAAAATGTCATGTGCCCGAAAATGTTACCAATAAAAACGTCAACTCGTCCCGCAAAAAATAAGACCTCACATGACTCGGTGGGTCAAAATATGGAAAAATTATAGCTCTCAAAATGTGGTGATGCAAAAACTATTTTTACAATAAAAAGCATCTTTTAGTGAATGACAGCTGCCAAACATAAAAACCGCCATAAATAGTAAATCAAACCCCCCTTTATCACCCCCTTAGTTAGGGAAAAATAATAAAATTTTAAAAAATGTATTTATTTCCATTTCATATTAGGGTTAGGGCTAGGGCTGATATTAGGGTTAGGGTGTGTTGGGGTTAGGGTTGGAGTTAGAATTGGGGGGTTTCCACTCTTTGGGCACATCATGGGCTCTCCAAACGCAACATGGCATCTGATCTCAATTCTAGCCAATTCTGCGTTGAAAAAGTCAAATGGTCCTCCTTCCCTTCCAAGCTCTGCCATGCGCTTAAACAGTGGTTTACCTCTACAACAACAACTTTTGGGGCCCAATTTCTCCTGTTACCCTTGGGAAAATAAAAAAATTAGGGGCAAAAATATCATTTTTGTGGAAAAAAATATAAATGTTTTTATTTGTATTGCTCTACGTTATAAAGTTCTGTGAAGCACTTGGGAGTTCAAAGTGCTCATCACACATCTAGATAAGTTCCTTGGGGGGTCTAGTTTCCAAAATGGGGTCACTTGTGGGAGGTTTCCACTGTTTAGGCACATCAGGGACTCTCCAAATGCAACATGACACCCGCAGACCATTCCATCAAAGTCTGCATTCCAAAATGTCACTACTTCCCTTCCGAGCCCCGATGTGTGCCCATACAGTAGTTTTGTACCACATATGGGGTATCCGCGTACTCAGGACAAATTGGACAACAACTTTTGGGGTCCATTTTATCCTGTTACCCTTGGGAAAATAAAAAAAATTGGAGACAAAAAGATCATGTTTGTGGAAAAAATATGATCTTTTTATTTTCACGCCCGGGTGTTATAAACTTCTGTGAAGCACTTGGGGGTTCAAAGTGCTCACCACACATCTAGATAAGTTCCTTGGGGGGGTCTAGTTTCCAAAATTGTGTCATTTGTGGGGGGTTTCCACTTTTTAGGCACATAAGAGGCTCTCCAAATGCAACATGGCGTCCGATTCCAGCCAAAAAAGTCAAATGGCGCTGCTTCCCTTTCCGAGCTCTGCCATGCACCCAAATAGTGATTTACCCCCACATATGGGGTATCAGCATACTGAGGGCAAAGTGCACAATAACTTTTTGCATCCTGCTTCCCTTGGGAAAATAAAAATTGGGGGTGAAAAGATCATTTTTGTGGAAAAAATATGATTTTTTAATTTTACGCTGTACGTTATAAACTTATGTGAAGGCCATGGGGGTTCAAAGTTCTCACCACACATCTAGATAAGTTCCTTGGGGGGCCTAGTTTCAAAAATGGTGTCATTTGTTGGGGGATTCCACTGCTTAGGCACATCAGGGGCTCTCCAAATGCAGCATGGCGTCCGATCTCAATTCCAGCCAAAAAAGTCAAATGGCGCTGCTTCCCTTCCGAGCTCTGCCATGTGCCCAAATAGCAGTTTACCCCCACATATGAGGTATCAGCATACTCAGGACAAATTGCACAATATCTTTTGGGGTCCTGTTTCCCTTGGGAAAATAAAAAATGGGGTGAAAAAATAATTTTTGGGGAAAAATTATGTTTTAATTGTACAGCTGTACGTTATAAACTTCTGTGAAGCCCTTGGGGGTTCAAAGTTCTCACCACATATCTAGATAAGTTCCTTGGAGGGTCTAGTTTCCAAAATGGAGTCACTTGTGCAGGGTTTCCACTGTTTAGACACATCAGGGGCTCTCCAAACGTGACATGGCACCCATTCTCAATTCCAGCCAATTTTGCGTTGAAAAAGTCAAACGGCGCTTGTTCCCTTCCGAGCTCTGCCATGCGCCGAAACAGTGGTTCCCCCCCACATATCAGGTATCCGCATACTCAGGACAAATTGCACAATAACTTTTGCAGTCTAATTTCTCCTGTTACCCTTGGTAAAATAAGAAAAATTAGACCTGAATTAATTTTTTTTGTGAAAAAAAGTTAAATGTTCATTTTTTTTAAACATTGAAAAAATTCCTGTGAAGCACCTGAAGGGTAAATATACTTCTTGAATGTGGTTTTGAGAACCTTGAGGGGTGCAGTTTTTAGAATGGTGTCACTTTTGGGTATTTTCTATCATATAGACCTCTCAAAGTGACTTGAAATGTGATGTGGTCCGTAAAAATAAAATGGTGTTGTAAAAATGAGAAATCGCTTGTCAACTTTTAACCATTATAACTTCCTAACGAAAAAAAATTTTGGGTCCAAATTGTGCTGATGTAAAGTAAACATGGGAAATGTTACTTATTAAGTTTTTTGTGTGCCATATCTCTGAAATTTAGGGGCATAAAAATTCAAAGTTGGAAAATTGTGAAATTTTCAAAATTTCAGCCAAATTTCCATTTTTTTCCACAAATAAATGCAAGTTATATGAGTGAAATTTTATGATTAACATGAAGTACAATATGTCACGAGAAAAAATGTCAGAATCACCAGGATCCATGGAAGCGTTCCAGAGTTACGACCTCATAAAGGGACAGTTGTCAGAATTGTAAAAATTGGCCCGAGCATTAACATGCAAACCACCCTTGGGTGTAAAGGAGTTAAAGGGAATCCATCGCCTGGTTTTTGCTACCCCGTCTGAGAGCAGAAACCCTGATTGCAGTGGTTTATCACTTATGACTAGTGTTGAGCATTCCGATACCGCAAGTATCGGGTATCGGCCGATACTTGCTGTATCGGAATTCCGATACCGACTTCCGATATTTTTTCAATATCGGAATTCGGCATCGGAATCGGAAGTTCAGTTGATTGACGGCCTGACGTCATCATGATGCGCGGTGTGTGCGCATCATGATGCGCCGTCATTTCGGGCCTTCCGGGGGTCTCTGCCGGCCTGCCGGGGGGCTGTGCCGGCCTGCCGGGGGGCTGTGTGGACTGCCCGGGGTCTCTGCCGGCCTGCCGGGGGGCTGTGCCGGCCTGCCGGGGGGCTGTGCACCCTGTGGGGGTCTGTACCGGCCTGCCGGGGGGCTGTGCCGGCCTGCCGGGGGGCTGTGCTGATGTCCGGGGGTCTGTGCAAGCATCGTCCGATGGGACTACAAGTCCCATCGGGCGATGCCTGCTACCATGACAGTGATTGACACATTAGCCAATGATGGGACAGTAGTAGTCCCATCATCCGGCTAATGTGTTAAATGTTAAAAAAAAAAAAAAAAAAAAAAAATACTACATACATACTACATGCTACATACATACTACATATATACTACATACATACTACATACATACTACATACATACTACATGCATACTACATACATACTACATATATACTACATACATACTACATACATACTGCATGCTACATACATACTACATACATACTACATACATACTACATGCATGCTACATATATACTACATGCTACATACATACCACATACATACTACATGCATGCTACATATATACTACATGCATGCTACATACATACTACATATATACTACATGCATGCTACATACATACTACATGCTACATGCATGCTACATACATACTACATACATGCTACATATATACTACATACATACTACATATATACTACATGCATGCTACATATATACTACATACATACTACATATATACTACATGCATGCTACATATATACTACATACATACTACATATATACTACATACATGCTACATATATACTACATACATACTACATATATACTACATACATGCTACATACATACTACATACATACTACATATATACTACATGCATGCTACATATATACTACATGCTACATACATACCACATACATACTACATACATGCTACATATATACTACATGCATGCTACATACATACTACATATATACTACATGCATGCTACATACATACTACATGCTACATGCATGCTACATACATACTACATACATACTACATGCTACATACATACCACATATATACTACATACATACAATACATTCATACAATACATACATAGACATACAGTACATATAACATAGAGTAACATACTTACCAATACTTGTCACATTGTTCCCCGAAGCCATTGTCTTTCCGGAATAAATATTAACATAACAAACCACAAAAATACTCACCCACGATCCGAAGCAGTCCACGAGTGTGTCCCACGACGATCTTGGGTAGAGAACTGCAGCATCAGATGATGCTGCCGTTCTCTACGGGCTGCAGGAATCCAATGACGGAAGGTAGGTATCCTTCCGCACTGTATTCCTCCGCCACTTAAAAAAAAAAAAGTCCCTAGTCTCACTTTATGCCATTGCTGTGTGGGAAATTCCCACACAGCAATGGCATAAAGTGAGACTAGGGACTTTTTTTTTTTTTAAGTGGCGGAGGAATACAGTGCGGAAGGATACCTACCTTCCGTCATTGGATTCCTGCAGCCCGTAGAGAACGGCAGCATCAGCTGATGCTGCAGTTCTCTACCCAAGATCGTCGTGGGACACACTCGTGGACTGCTTCGGATCGTGGGTGAGTATTTTTGTGGTTTGTTATGTTAATATTTATTCCGTAGACGACAATGGCTTCGGGGAACAATGTGACAAGTATTGGTAAGTATGTTACTCTATGTTATATGTACTGTATGTCTATGTATGTATTGTATGAATGTATTGTATGTATGTAGTATATATGTGGTATGTATGTAGCATGTAGTATGTATGTAGCATGCATGTAGCATGTAGTATGTATGTAGCATGCATGTAGTATATATGTAGTATGTATGTAGCATGCATGTAGTATATATGTAGCATGCATGTAGTATGTATGTGGTATGTATGTAGTATATATGTAGTATGTATGTAGTATATATGTAGCATGTATGTAGTATGTATGTAGCATGCATGTAGCATGTAGTATGTATGTAGCATGCATGTAGTATATATGTAGTATGTATGTAGCATGCATGTAGTATATATGTAGTATGTATGTAGCATGCATGTAGCATGCATGTAGTATATATGTAGCATGCATGTAGTATGTATGTGGTATGTATGTAGTATATATGTAGTATGTATGTAGTATATATGTAGCATGTATGTAGTATGTATGTAGCATGCATGTAGCATGTAGTATGTATGTAGCATGCATGTAGTATATATGTAGTATGTATGTAGCATGCATGTAGTATATATGTAGTATGTATGTAGCATGCATGTAGCATGTATGTAGTATATATGTAGCATGCATGTAGCATGTAGTATGTATGTAGCATGCATGTAGTATATATGTAGTATGTATGTAGCATGCATGTAGTATATATGTAGCATGCATGTAGTATATATGTAGTATGTATGTAGTATATATGTAGCATGTATGTAGTATGTATGTAGCATGCATGTAGCATGTATGTAGCATGCATGTAGCATGTAGTATGTATGTAGCATGCATGTAGTATATATGTAGTATGTATGTAGCATGCATGTAGTATATATGTAGTATGTATCATGTAGTATGTATGTAGCATGCATGTAGTATATATGTAGCATGCATGTAGTATATATGTAGTATGTATGTTGCATGTAGTATGAATGTAGCATGTATGTAGTATGTAGTATGAATGTAGCATGTATGTAGTATGAATGTAGCATGTAATTTTTTTTTTTTTTTTTTTTTTACATTTAACACATTAGCCGGATGATGGGACTACTACTGTCCCATCATTGGCTAATGTGTCAATCACTGTCATGGTAGCAGGCATCGCCAGATGGGACTTGTAGTCCCATCGGACGATGCCTGCACAGACCCCCGGAGCCTGCACAGACCACCGGCAGGCCGGCACAGCCCCCCGGCAGGCCGGCACAGCCCCCCGGAGCCTGCACAGACCACCGGCAGGCCGGCACAGACCACCGGAGCCTGCACAGACCCCCCGGCAGGCCGGCACAGCCCCCCGGCAGGCCGGCACAGCCCCCCGGAGCCTGCACAGACCACCGGCAGGCCGGCACAGACCACCGGAGCCTGCACAGACCCCCTGGCAGGCCGGCACAGCCCCCCGAAAGGCCCGTACAGACCCCAGAGAGGCTGTACAAGGGCAGGAAAGGGTTTTTCTTATTCCGATACCGGAAGTCCCATAGACTTGAATGGGACTTCCGGTATCGGAATCGGCGATACCGATACTTTTTTTAAAGATCGGCCGATACCATCCGATACGATACTTTGAAGTATCGGATGGTATCGCTCAACTCTACTTATGACTTATGATGCGGCGGTCCAAAAAGGAGACTCCCCGTCGGCGGCATTCTGCCGCCCCCACACTCAGATTCTCCCGTTCTCTGAGCCGGCTGTCAAACTGACAGCTGGCGCAGAGAAAGTTCTGCGCGTCTGTGTACTAGCATCTTCAGACGCTAGTACATACACTGTCTGACTCACTTGGAGAGTCAGGTCACATGATCACGCTGCTGACGTCACACGCCGGCTCTTCAGAGGCGAAGACTCAGGCAGTGAGGCAGTGAGGCAGCGTTGCGGTTGGTGCATTAAGTGCTCCAGACGGGTAATGGAGCTGAAGACACCACCGACTGTGCAAGGGAAGATTGGGTGATGGCTGCAGAGTCCCATGGAATGGATAGGGAGGGAGCAGGGGGAGTAAATTTACTGAGGACAGTGTGTGTGTGGGGGGTTAATGAGTGGGGATGGAGGTTAATGAGTGGGGGGTTAATGAGTGGGGATGGGGGTTAATGTGTGGGTGGGGTTAATGAGTGGAGATGGGGGTTAATGTGTGGGGGTTAATGTGTCGGGGTATTTGGAGTGGGGGTACATAATATGTTGGGGGATTTGGGAGTAGGGACGGGGGGTTATGTAATGTGTGGGGGGATTTGGAGTGGGGATGGGGGGTTATTTATTGTGTGGAGGGATTTGGAGTGGGGATGGGGGTTAATTAATGTGTGGGGGGATTTGGAGTGGGGATGGGGGGTTATTTAATGTGTGTGAGGGATTTGGAGTGTGGCTGGGGGATTTAATGTGTGTGGGGGGATTTGGAGTTGGGATGGGGGTACTTAATGTGTGTGGAGGATTGGGGATGAAGGGATTTGGAGTCGGGATGGGGGGATTTAATGTGTGTGGGGAGATTTGAGGACACAAAATGAAGAGTATGTATGAGGAAATAGTATTGGGGATGGGTGCAGACAGTATGGTGAGCGAACGGGTTAATGTATGTGGACACAGTATGGGGAGTGAGGGTGATGGGATGTGCGCAGACACAGTATGGGGAGTCAGGGGTATGTGTGAGCAGACAGTATAGAGAGTGAGGGGGTAAATATATGAGGAGACAGTATGGTGAACAGGTGGGATATTAGAGGAGGGAGGGGAATAGTGTGAGGTGACAGTATATTGCAGATATTTTTATTTAGGAGCATTATAATGACACTTCTATCTTTAAGGACGTCGTGTGGAGATTTGCTGCAGAAGACCGAAGAAGATGGAAGTCTGCAGAGACGGCTGTGGATGAGAAAACTCATCATGGAGTCTGGACAAGAAGAAGAAAAGGAGAACAACTCCAGAGACGACGTCATCTATAATGTACCTGGATGTAAATATTATTTGTGATACTGACTTATTCTCATGTTTTTATTTTTAAGGAGCATTAAAAGGGTTGTCCAGGTTTGTGCTGAGTCTGCAGTCATTCTATGTGACTGCAGACTTCTGAATTCTCACAGTGCTCACTGAACGCTGTTAGGATTCTCTCATGCGGGTAATTTACATACATGCGGTCACATGCTGACTAGACATGTGTGGCCTCACTCAATGAAAATGAACAGAGTGAGGCCGGGCACGTCTAGTCGGAATGTGGCCAGAAGTATACAAATCACATACTTGTACGGACATGACTGTACATCGGCAAGGGAGAATCCTAAAAGTGTGCAGAGCATTAGTTGTGAGAATTCAGAAGCTGCAATGTCAGGATTCAGTTCTGCAGGTTCCAGTAGTCATCACATAGACACTTGACTCATATGCGATTTTCATAGTTATGGTGGTCCTGTGACAACGAGCTTCTCTTCCTGCTTTCATTTTTTTTACTGAACATTGAGAGCATTAGGGAGAGCAGCTCGTGGGTACATGATTAAGTGTGCAAGTCGCATATGTACTTGGGGGGGCGCTGATCCAAATTCTTGCCCCGGGTGCCAGAAAGCCTAGATACGCCTCTGCCTGCAGATCTATAAGTTTTCTGACTGCTATGCACAATATATCGCCGCCCACCACTGTTTGGCAGCTTCGTGAGTACACTGTGCATAGACAGAAAGCTGCCCATCTGTAGGGGGACGGTGTAACACACAGCTTATGAATATGGAAGACTATATGGCAGTAGGTCTATTAGTCCTCTAGTAATAATCTCCTGCTGATAAAAGCGGTCCTCCTGCAGCAGGCGGGGGGTTCAAAATCAGTGGACACGCCATGCTGAGGGTACAGCGTTCCAGGTGGAAGTCTGCCCACTCATAGCCTTCAGGGTTTGCCCTAATGGTGAGTCCTCCCGATGTACTGCAAAGAGGGTTGTGCATCCCGGCTCAGTTTCTTGCTGCCCGTGGTGAAATTGTGCTATCTCATCCGCAGATGGGAACTGGGCAAATGGATGTCAGTCTTATGGCCTCTGTCTGAAACTTTCCCAGTGTACAAATTAAATGTACATTACAAATCTAATGTAATCCTAGCCTTGTATTGATGCCATTAAACAATATTCAGCATTAAGGAAAGTTGTAAAACTCCTGGCGCCAGTATACAAGTGTAGTGATTGCAGGTACTCGGGATGCAGTGACGAGACGGGAGTCGGACTGAACTTAGGATATAACTTTTATATATGTATTCATATCTATTAAGGGCTATCTTGAGTAACCAACAAGCTAACAACAGTTATCCTCGCAGAGATCAGAACAATAATACACAAGTAGCTTGAACACGACTATCCAGTCAAAACCGGTAACTATAGGGCCGCGGTATGGCCGACTACGGGTCCAGAAGCTACAGGTTATTAACTACAACGTGTCACTTATCCTCCTCTGACGTCCGGCAGAGTAGTGGTCGGTGTCTTTTCAGCATCTTAGCCAGTGGGCCCATCCGGCGAGGATCTGGCGCAAGCTTCTTGCGTTCCTACACCCAAGTGGAGTGTGAGCACAACAGGCCCCTGAAGAGTTCCTCTGCATTGCGCCTTCTTGCGGAGGCGGGCAGCGGCGGCTGCGGGTGGCAGCGGGCAGGCCACAGCTGCAAATTGGATTCGGGCTACGGCGGCCCCAGGTGGCAGCGGGCAAGCCGCAGCCATGGACTGGAGTCGGGCTGCGGCGACCGCGGGTGGCGGCGGGAAGGTTGCCGCCGCAGGCTGGAGTCGAGATGTGGTGGCCGCTGGCGGCAGTGGGCAGGCAGCAGCCACAGGTTGGAGTCGGGCGGTGACGGCCACTGGAAGCGCGGTTGCGCAGTCAGTGTCCCTCTGCTGGACGACTCGATGCCGTCTCCTTCCTGTTGGTGGCGAGTCTCTCTCCAGTCTCTCTAGTCGCCGCTCACTCCTTCTAACTCTGGCACTCTGGTGCTTCTAGTCCTCCTGCTCCTTCTCTCCCGCTCTGATGAGTGCCCTCTGCTGGCATCCTCACCTCCTTTTATACTGGCTCCGACCCCACTCCTTTTAGAACCCTCTCCAGTCAGTTTTCTAATTATGTCCCCCGGAAAAAGCCCCCCTAGGAACCTTGGTGACAGTCCCCTCGGTTCCGGTCCGGTTACACAGAGGGGACTCTCCCTCCTACACAAGTCATGGCATATTACCAGTCACAAAAGAGAAGATATTTTAAATACCAGCAAATTAGAAATAAAGGCTTCAGGACGGTATTATTTTTTTTTTAGTGACAGGTGAGCACAAGTTCTGGTAATTAGAGTTGAGCAAAACAGGTCGGCCAGATTCAAAAATCGCGGACTTTCGCCAAAGTCGGGTTTTGCCGAGCGAAACCCGACCATAGCATGAAGTCGGCCATGCGGTCGTCGACCTGAGCGTCAAAGTCAGGTTTCCCATAATGCTTGCAGGCGCCTTTTCTCAGCTAATGAGCAAGGATGCACACTGTAGGCAATGAGATGACATGGGCAGCGGCCACCACCATCTTAGAGAAGGGCATTGCAGTGATTGGCTTGCCTTGTGTGGCTTCACAGTGGCTATAAAAGCCCTGACCGCCGACCGCCATTTTACTTCTGCCGATCTTAGCGTAGGGAGAGGTTACTGCCGCTGTTTCTCAGTAGGGAGAGAGTTAGGCAGGAAAGAAAAGTGATTCAGTGCTTGTGCTGATAGCAATTGTGCTGTACAGTTAGTGTGCAGTGACAGGGGAGGATTTTCTTGTGTGCAGCAGCGCTGGTTATTAGGCTGCCTGAGAGCTGCATTGCTGTGTGTACACTGCTGTGCAGACTGCTTTTTACACAGCACTAATACTTTTATTCTTTTTTTCTGCATAGTTACCGACCGTTCATTTTTTCCCACACCGTATAGAGCTGTACGCTCCTCACACACTGCCGTGTACCGGCTGGTATCACGGACAAATACATGCTGACTAACTGTGTGTGACTCCAGAAATAAATACGGAGATTTACATTTTCCCCTACACCGTATACAGCTGTACGCTTCTGATACAGTAACGTATATCTGCTGTTTGTATTACGGTGAAATCCATACTGGGAGAGCGTCTGTGTGTGACTAAGGAAATAAATATGGAGATTTAAATTTTCCCCTACACTGTATACAGCTGTACGCGTCATGGGAAGCCTAGGTAACTATAGGCTAAAACCCTGGGGCCCCTGCGGTGTCCCTCAGACTAGGGGAAACCCTGTCTGTCCCTCAACCCAGGGTTTACACTGAAGGTGTGCCTGCCTGGGCCTCCACCCTGTCCTTGTCTCCTGTCCAGCCCTAAGCTGAACCCACCACCCTCCACCCAGTGAGGAGACCAAACACCAGACCCCATAAATAAGTATGGACAGGGATAAAGGAAACGCACCACACCGCGTACACACAGGAGAATACAATAATGTGCAAGGGCAACCAAAAAATACAACACAGGGAGGCAAAATGGCAACAACGGAATATACTACACCAGAAACAGTATGCTCCTTAGACCACCACTCCAGACCGGTATCGCTAGCACAAGGCAAGAGCTATAGTCGGCGACGCCCATAGTCACGCACGACAATTTAAAGACAGAGGGCGTGGCTAAGCCCTCAGCCAGAAAGACAACCTAGTTAACCCAATCCAAACCGGATCAGAAGACCAACCAGCGCCGCTGAGAACAAAGTGGTAGGATGGGGTATTACAGCTGTCTGCCGGACACCCTGGTGCGAACAGTGTCCGACATGACAGTACCCCGCCTTCTATGAGGGACCCCAGGAACCTCACAATGTCGAGGACCCGGCTTGTCCGGATGGCGGCGATGAAACACTGTAACCAGTCGGTCTGCATGTATGTCCGAAGCCGGCACCCAAGTCCTCTCCTCAGGACCATAGCCACGCCAGTGGACCAGGTACTGTAGAGTGTGACGCACTACCCAAGAGTCCACCACCTTGGACACCTCAAACTCCAACGTGCCATCCACCAAGACGGGAGGTGGTGGCACGGGAGAAACATCAACAGCACCCACGACCTTCTTAAGTAACGCCTTGTGAAACACATTATGTATCTTGTATACGGCAGGTAACTCCAAACGAAATGCAACAGGGTTGATAATTGCGGAGATCCTAAATGGACCAATGAACCTGGGACCCAACTTAAGCGATGGTATTTTCAGTTTGATGTTCCTTGTAGACAACCACACCTAATCACCCACACACAGGTCCGGACCTGGCACACGTCTACCGTCAGCCACACGTTTGTACCTAGAACCTACATTCAGCAAGCGCTGCTTTACTCTCCTCCAAATGGATGACAATTGTGCTCCCAACTGGTCCTCCTCAGGGACGCCCGCAGAGCACCCTTGGCGCAAGGTACAGAATTGGAGATGTTGACCATAAACACAAAAGAAGGGAGATTCCCCAGACGATTCCTGACAATGATTGCTTATCATGAATTCAGCCAGAGGAAGAAACGCCGACCACTCTTCCTGATTGTCAGACACAAAACAGCGTAAGTATTGTTCCAGGTTTTGGTTCATACACTCAGTCTGCCCATTCGACTGCGGATGGAAAGCCGATGAATGAGACAATTTAATCCCTAGGCGTGAACAAAAAGCTCTCCAAAATGTTGCCACAAATTGTGTACCTCTATCAGATACAATGTCAGACGGGACATCATGAAGTCTGACCACCTCGCAAATAAATACCTGAGCAAGGGTCTTCGCATTGGGCAAAGATGGCAAAGCAACGAAATGCGACATTTTAGAGAACCGATTAACTATTATCAGAATGACTGTGTTCCCAGCCGAGGAGGGCAAATCCATAATGAAATCCATGGAAATCTCAGTCCATGGCTTACTGGGCACACAGAGAGGATGCAACGTGCCAGCAGGACGCGAGCATGGTGTCTTGGCCCGTGCGCACGTGGTACAGGCTGACACATATGAGTCCACGTCCTGCTGGATTTTGGGCCACCAAAAACGATGTGATACAAGTTCCAGAGTGCCCTTAACCCCTGGGTGGCCCGCCATTACAATATCGTTATGTTCCCCTAACACCTTTAAGCGTAGGTGTAGTGGCACAAACGATTTATTAGGAGGCAGATCTGGCGGTACCTCCTCCTGAGCCTCAGCAATCTCTGCCTCAACTTCTGTCTTGAGAGCCGAGACCACAACTCCCTTTTGGAGGATAGGCACCGGATCCTCATGTGGCTCTCCACCTGGAAAACATCTGGACAAGGCGTCCGCCTTAGTATTCTTAGAACCTGGTCGGTATGTCACAAAAAAATTGAATCGGGTGAAGAATAACGCCCAGCGAGCCTGTCTGGGGGACAGGCGTTTAGCAGACTCTAAATAAAGAAGATTTTTATGGTCTGTTATAACAGTAATCTGATGGACAGCTCCCTCCAAGAAGTGTCACCATTCCTCAAATGTCAACTTGGTGGCCAACAATTCCCTGTTACCGATATCGTAATTACGCTCGGCAGGCGACAGCTACTTGTAGAAGTAGGCACACGGATGCAATTTGCCCAAGGATGGACCCTGAGACAGTACCGCCCCCACTCCAACCTCAGATGCATCCACCTCCACGGTAAATGGCAGGGAGACATCAGACTGAACCAGGATGGGAGCTGAAGCAAAACTGTTTTTGAGGAATTCAAATGCGCGCACAGCAGCCTCAGACCAGTCAGAAAAATTGGTACCTTTTTTAGTCATGTCGGTGAGCGGTTTAGCAATCATAGAAAAATTCTTAATAAATTTCCTATAATAGTTGGAAAAGCCCAGGAATCGCTGAAGCGCCTTGAGATTATCAGGCCGATCCCACTGCAGCACCGCTTGCACCTTAGTGGTGTCCATTTTAAACCCTGAGGCGGAAATTACATAACCCAAAAAAGGTAATTCTTGGACGACAAATACACATTTCTCAAGCTTGGCATAGAGCTTGTTCTCCCTGAGCAACTGCAATACCTGCCTAAAATGCTCTATGTGTGCTTCACGGTCGCGTGAGTAAATAAGAATGTCATCAAGGTATATAATAACAAATTTCCCCAAGAGATGAGAAAGACATCATTTATGAAATGTTGAAATACTGCTGGCGCGCTCGTCAACCCAAATGGCATCATCAAATTCTCAAAATGACCCTCAGGGGTATTAAATGCCGTCTTCCATTCATCCCCTTGACGGACTCCTATGAGATTGTACGCCCCCCTGAGGTCAAGCTTGGAAAACCATTTGGCACCAGACACCTGGTTGAACAAATCGGGTATCAGTGGCATCGGGTATGGGTCACGAATCGTAATCTGGTTGAGTTCCCTGAAATCCAGACACTGGCGTAATCCGCCATCTTTCTTATAGACAAAGAAGAACCCCGCCACCAATGGAGATGATGAAGGCCTGATGTGCCCTTTGCTTAGACTTTCTGCAATGTATTCTTTGAGAGCTTGCCTCTCAGGACCTGAGATATTAAACATCCTGGCTTTCGGTAACTTGGCCCCCGGTTTTAACCTAATAGCACAGTCATAGGGTCGGTGCGGTGGCAGCTCTGAACAACCTCTTTCAGAAAATACATCAGCAAAGTCCAGCAGTGGCTCCGGGATGCTGGGAGTCACAGCGGAGATACACGTGGCCAGACAACTCTCCTGGCAATATCTGCTCCACTGGATTATGTCCTGGGTTTTCCAATCAATCACTGGATTGTGCATACACAACCATGGAAACCCCAGAACTACCTGAGCAGGTAAATTACTGAGCACCTCACATGTTACCCGCTCAGAGTGTAGGACCCCAATGTGGAGTTTTACATCAGCCACAAACTCGTTAATCTCCCCTTGTGAGAGAGGGGAGGCATTGATGGTAACCACCCGGATAGGATTAGGCAGCTTTTCCACCTTAAATCCCGCTGTACGCGCAAACTTTTAATCAATGAGATTAGCGGCTGAACCACTATCTACAAATACAGTAATCGACAGCTCTTGGCCCCGATTACTACCTTGGCAGGGAGCATGCACTGGGAGACCACCACGGAGGATATGGAAAGGCTCAGACTAGACTCCTCCAAACCCTCTGAGCCTAGCAGTTTTCCACCGGCACGTCTTTCTTAGGTACCAGGGGGCAAGCATTCATAAAATGTCCTCTTTTGCCACAAAAAAACAGACCCCTTGCTTTCTGGGCAAGGGACATTTATGCTTGTTATTATGTGTATGTGATATACCAGCGATCTGCATAGGTTCCATGGATTCAACCGAGGCAACCTCAGCAGAAACTGCCCCCCCACAGGCAATGTCTCCTGCGACCTCTGACGAAAGCGGCGCTCATTGTGTACTACAAGCACCATAGCAGCCTCCATAGAGGCGGGAGTCTCATACATTAGCAGAGCTTGTTTAACCATTCCAGAAACCCCATGCAAAAATTGATCCTTAGTGCAGGGTCATTCCATTGAGTGTCCACAGCCCAGCGAGGAAATTCCGTACAATAATCCTCCGCCAGTCGCTCACCCTGGAGTAGAGAGCGTATTTTAGACTCTGCTAACGCCAGTCTGTCAGGATCGTCATAGATTAAACCAAGAGCAGAAAAAAAAGTCTATGGACTCAAATGCAGGTGAATCAGAAGGTAGTGAAAAGGCCCATGCTTGTGGATCACCACTCAGCAAGGAAATTACCAAGCCCACACGCTGAGCCTCATTTCCTGAGGAGAGTGGACGCATATGAAAATACAATTTGCAGGATTCACGAAATACAACGAACTTACAGCGATCACCAGAAAATCGTTCAGGAAGAGGTAACTTGGGTTCAGGTGCCCTGACTGATGACTCAGTTTGCACAGCAGGAACTGACAGGCCTTGCTGCTGGACCGCCCCCTCAGTTCAGTGACCTGTATGGACAGAGCCTCCAGCTGCTTGGTTATGGAGACTATAGGATCCATGGTAAATAAAATTTGGGCCGACTATAATGTCATGGGAAGCCTAGGTAACTATAGGCTAAAACCCCGGCGCCCCTGCAGTGTCCCTCAGACTAGGGGAAACCCTGTCTGTCCCTCAACCCAGGGTTTACACTGAAGGTGTGCCTGCCTGGGCCTCCACCCTGTCCTTGTCTCCTGTCCAGCCCTAAGCTGAACCCACCACCCTCCACCCAGTGAGGAGACCAAACACCAGACCCCATAAATAAGTATGGACAGGGATAAAGGAAACGCACCACACCGCGTACACAAAGGAGAATACAATAATGTGCAAGGGCAACCAAAAAATACAACACAGGGAGGCAAAATGGCAACAACGGAATATACTACACCAGAAACAGTATGCTCCTTAGACCACCACTCCAGGCCGGTATCGCTAGCACAAGGCAAGAGCTATAGTCGGCGACGCCCATAGTCACGCAGGACAATTTAAAGACAGAGGGCGTGGCTAAGCCCTCAGCCAGAATGACAACCTGGTTAACCCAATCCAAGCTGGATCAGGAGACCAACCAGCGCCGCTGAGAGCAAAGTGGTAGGATGGGGTATTACCGCTGTCTGCCGGACACCCTGGTGCGAACAGTGTCCAACATGACAGTACGCTTCTGATACAGTACCGTATATCTGCTGTTTGTATTATGGTTAAATCCATACTGGGAGAGCATCTGTATGTGACTAAGGAAATAAATACGGAGATTTAAATTTTTCCCTACACCATATACCGCTGTACGCTCTTCATACAGTACCATATATCTGCTGGTATTTTTGGTACATTTTCCCAAACATGAGGAAGTATGGTGGAAGAGGCCGCGGACGTGGGGGGGGGGAGCTGGTACTGATGGTGGTTGTGGTGAGTCTGCTGGTTATGCCAAAAGCACAATAGCACCTAAGGCAGGAGGTGTTGATCCTGCGTTGTCTGGCTCAAGAAGGCCTGGAAGGTTCCCTTTTTTGGGAGTAGGTAAACCGCTTTCAAAGCCGGAGCATCAGGAACAGGTTTTGGCTTACATTGCCGAAACAGCCTCCAGCTCTATCGCCTCCTCTTCTGAAGTTTCAAAAACTGCAAGCACTGAGTCGTCAGTGCAGGCTCCTGGTCAGGAACAACACCTTTCCTTGTGTCCTTCACCCCCACCAAAAGTGAAGGACGGGCAAGCCACACTTCTTATTACTACATGGAGCTGTTTTCACATACCATGCCTGAGTTATCAAGTGAACTCCTGAATTCCCCAGTCCAAGATGAATATGACATGGAGTGCACTGATGCACAGTCACTGCTAGATGATTCTGCTGGTACATTCACCCAGAGCATTGCATTGCCCTAGCAGTCTACTGAGCCCGATTAGGACCCTGATGAAACTCAGGTGCCCCTTCTGGCATACTATACCACCTTACACGGTGACACAGAGGAAGGTACAGATGAAATTGAAGAGGAGGTGATGGATGACCCAGTTGTTGACCCGGATTAGCATCCATTGGGGGAAGAGGGTGCCGCTGGGAATATCTCAGAAGAGGAGGAGGATCCTCAGTAGGCATCAACATCACAGCTGCGGTTATCTGGCAGGCCCGTAGCAGTTCAAAAACTTGGTAAAAAAACAACAAGAGTTGCAGGACAGCTTGGCCAGACAGTCAAATTAGCATAGTGTGCAAGGCCTGAAATTTTTTCCCATAGTAGGAAGAGTTCAGTGTGGCACTTATTTGACCAACATCCTATTGATGAGGCAAAGGTTATCTGTAAGAAGTGCGAAAGGACCTTTAGCCGAGAGAAAAATCTCTGAAATTTGAATACCAGTTGCATGCTTAGACATGTAAACACCATGCACTTGCAAGCATGGACGGACTACAAACCCTCAGGTAGAACAAGTGCACCTGCTCTGACTGAAGGTAGCCAGCAATGCTCCATCACTTCCCCCACTGTAAGCCCACCAGTGAGCACACCACCAGCAAGAAATGTTGAGGTGTAATCGCAAGGCCAAAGCAGTAAGGGAATCACAATGTTTTTGCAACGAAAGACTGAATCTAGGTCATAACCACCACCACCATTACCAACCCCCTCTCAGTCCATCATGTTCACCGCTAGTTCCCCCATATACAGCTCTCAAGTCCAGCTCACTCTTGCAGACACTCTGAGTAGGACAAGAAAGTACTCATCCTCTCATCCGCGTACACTGGCTTTGAACGCCTACATTGCCAAACTGATCTCATTAGAGATGATGCCCTTACGTTTGGTTGAAAGCGAAGCATTCCAAGAGCTCATGGCCTATGCTTTCCCACGCTATGACCTACCCAGTCGGCACTTCTTTTATAGAAAAGCCATCCCTGCTCTCCACCTGCATGTGAAAGACCGCATTGTCCATGCACTCAAACAATCAGTGAGTGGAAAGGTGCACCTCACAACAGATGCATGGGCCAGTAGGCATGGCCAGGGCGGTTACGTGTCCATCACTGCGCACTGGGTTAATGTGGTGGATGCAGGCTCCACAGGGGACAGCGGTGGTGGAACAGTGCTGCCTAGCCCACGGTATAGGAAACAGTTGGCTGTAGGTGTTCGACCCTCCTCCTCCAGAAGCGAAAGCTTGTCGACAGAGCGCAGTCGCTCCATCCGCAGTTGCCAGTGTTGCACACGAGGTGTCCCACTATTGAACAGCTAATGGTAAGCATCAGCAGGCTGTTTTAAAGATGATGTCTTTGGGCGACAACAGACAAACTGCGGAGGTACTGGCCGAGTACTTGCAGTGAGAAACTGACCTGAGTCATGGCTGGGCAGTCTACATCTTGAGCCAGGCAAGGTAGTCAGTGATAACTGTCGTAATTTTGTGATGGCCATAGCCCTTGCAAAACTCAGACACATACCTTGCCTGGCTCACACCTTGAACTTGGTGGTGCAGTGCTTCCTAAATAATTATCCGGAGTTAAAAGCCCTGCTCCATAAGGTGCGAAGACATCCGTCGCTCGCCCGTAGACTCCAGTCATATGCAGAGGCTGCAGCGATTGCTCCACCTGCCCAAGCACCGCCTAATCATAGACGTTGCAACAAGGTGGAACTCCACCATGCACATGGTTGAGAGGCTGTGTGAACAGAGACAGGCTGTAATGCATTTGTGGGAGGATACACGGGCAGGCAGTTTGAGGGCAGACATGGAGTTGTCAGGTGTGCAGTGGTCAAAGCTGAAAGACCTCTGTAAAGTCCTTCGGTGTTTTGAGGAATGCACATGGCTGGTAAGCGCACACAACGCCATCATAAGCATGAGCATCCCACTTATGCGTCTGCTCATGCAAACTTTGATGCACATTAAGGATCAGGTGTCTGCAGTGGAGGAAGAAGAGGAGGAGGAGGAGGAGGAGGGAAGTCTTAATGACAGTCAGCCATTGTTTGCTCAGGGAACTGTCCAGGACGAGGTGGAGGAAGAAAAGGAGGAGGAGGAGGAGGATGAGGGAGATGATTATTTTGGGGAGGAGGATGCTTCTCGGGGGCAAGAGAAAATATTGGCTTGCCAAGGTCAGGTACATGGTTTGTGTGTGACTGGAGGGATGTGGATTTGGCAGAAAGTGCTCCTCCACCCACCACTGTCAGTGCATCATTGATACCTGGAACATTGGCCCACATGTGTGATTATGTATTGCGGATCCTAAAAAGGGACCCCCACATTGCCAAAATTATGAAGGATGACGACTACTGGTTGGCCAGCATCCTCGATACATGCTATAAAGGCAAATTACAGAACATCATGCCACCGGAGAACCTAGAGCTAATATTGGCGAACAAACAAGCAACTCTGGTAAACCGTTTGTTAGAGGCATTTCAAGCACACAGCAGCGGTGCAGGTTCTTCCATGAGCCGTACTGGGCCAAATGGAAGAGGTGTTCGTGGTGCACACAGCCGAAGTGGCGTTGGAGACAGGGGTTTCATGACCATGTTGTGGACTGATTTCTTGAGGACCGCTCAAACAACTGTTAATACTGAATCGATTGCAACAGACAGGAGACAGCAGTTGTCAACTATGGGGGGGCCCTGTGCCAGTGCCGTCGCCCACGAGTTGGCCCCCCCTGCTTGCTCAGGGCACCAGCACTTGCAATACTTACCTCTCCCTGCTCCACCGCTGTGACCTCTTCCGTGTTTCCTGACAGTGACATTCAGGTCAGAGCGCGCGATGACGTCACGTCTATACACCCTCTGCCTGAACAGTCCAAGTACAGAGAGCTGGAAGATGGCGACGCTGAGGAGTCTAGAGTAGAGCAGTGCCCAGCGAGGAGAGGTATTTAATTTTTTTATGTTTGGAGCAATATATAGGGAGCATTATACACTGGAGAATTATATATGGGGCCCATCATACACTTGAGCATCATAGATAGGGCCCATTATACACTGGAGCATCATATGGGGCCCATTATATATGGAGCATTAAATGGGCCCATCATACACTGGAGCATCACATACAGGTCCATTATACAATGGAGCATTATAAATGAAGCCCATTATAAATGGAGCATTAAACACTGTTTGCATAATTATTAGGCAAGTTGTATTTGAGAGGATTCTTTTTATTATTGAACAACAACTATGTTCTCAATCAACCGAAAAGACTCAAATATCAAAGCTTAATATTTTTGGAAGTTGGAGTGGTTTTTTTTTCGATTTAGCTATTTAGCTATTTGGATATCTGTTTGTGCAGGTAACTACAGTTGTGGCCAAAAGTATTGACACCCCTGCAATTCTGTCAGATACTACTCAGTTTCTTCCTGAAAATGATTGCAAACATTTATTATTATCTTCATTTAATTTGTCTTAAATGAAAAAACACAAAAAGAATTGTCCTAAAGCCAAATTGGATATAATTCCACACCAAACATAAAAAAGAGGGTGGACAAAAGTATTGGCACTGTTCGAAAAATCATGTGATGCTTCTCTAATTTGTGTAATTAACAGCACCTGTAACTTACCTGTGGCACCTAACAGGTGTTGGCAATAACTAAATCACACTTGCAGCCAGTTGACATGGATTAAATGTTGACTCAACCTCTGTCCTGTGTCCTTGTGTGTACCACATTGAGCATGGAGAAAAGAAAGAAGACCAAAGAACTGTCTGAGGACTTGAGAAACCAAATTGTGAGGAAGCATGAGCAATCTCAAGGCTACAAGTCCATCTCCAAAGACCTGAATGTTCCTGTGTCTGCGATGCGCAGTGTCATCAAGACATTTAAAGCCCATGGCACTGTGGCTAACCTCCTTAGATGTGGACGGAAAAGAAAAATTGACAAGAGATTTAAACGCAAGATTGTGCGGATGTTGGATAAAGAACCTCAACTAACATCCAAACAAGTTCAAGCTGCCCTGCAGTCCAAGGGTACAACAGTGTCAACCCGTACTATCCATCGGCGTCTGAATGAAAAGGGACTGTATGGTAGGAGACCCAGGAATACCCCACTTCTTACCCCGAGACATAAAAAAGCCAGGCTGGAGTTTGCCAAAACTTACCTGAAAAAGCCTAAAATGTTTTGGAAGAATGTTCTTTGGTCAGATGAGACAAAAGTAGAGCTTTTTGGGGAAAGGCATCAACATAGAGTTTACAGGAGAAAAAAAGAGGCATTCAAAGAAAAGAACAAGGTCCCTACAGTCAAACATGGTGGAGGTTCCCTGATGTTTTGGGGTTGCTTTGCTGCCTCTGGCACTGGACTGCTTGACCGTGTGCATGGCTTATGAAGTCTGAAGACTACCAACAAATTTTGCAGCATAATGTAGGGCCCAGTGTGAGAAAGCTGGGTCTCACTCAGAGGTCATGGGTCTTCCAGCAGGACAATGACCCAAAATACACTTCAAAAAGCACTAGAAAATGGTTTGAGAGAAAGCACAGGAGACTTCTAAGGTGGTCAGCAATGAGTCCAGACCTGAATCCCATAGAACACCTGTGGAGAGATCTAAAAATGGCAGTTTGGAGAAGGCACCCTTCAAATATCAGGGACCTGGAGCAGTTTGCCATAGAAGAATGGTCTAAAATTCCAGCAGAGCATTGTAAGAAACTCATTGATGGATACCGGAAGCGGTTGGTCGCAGTTATTTTGGCTAAAGGTTGTGCAGCCAAGTATTAGGCTGAGGGTGCCAATACTTTTGTCTGGCCCATTTTTGGAGTTTTGTGTGAAATGATCAATGTTGTGCTTTTTGCTTCATTCTCTTTTGTGTTTTTTCATTTAAGACAAATTAAATGAAGATAATACCAAAGAATTTGTGTTTGCAATCATTTTCAGGAAGAAACTGAGTATTATCTGACAGCATTGAAGGGGTGTCAATACTTTTGGCCACAACTGTATTACTGTGCAGAATTATTAGGCAACTTAATAAAAACCAAATATATACCCATCTCACTTGTTTATTTTCACCAGGTAAACCAATATAACAACACAAAATTTAGACAAACATTTCTGACATACAAAACAAAAAAAAAAAATGGACCAACATAGCCACCTTTCTTTACGATGAGACTCAAAAACCTTCCATCCATAGATTCTGTCAGTTGCTTCATCTGTTTACGGTCAACATTGCGTGCAGCAGCCACCACAGCCTCGCTGACACTGTTCCGAGAGGTGTAATGTTTTCACTCCCTGTAGATCTCACATTTTGTGAGGAACCACAGGTTCTCTATGGGGTTCAGATCAGGTGAACAAGGGGGCCATGTCATTATTTTTTTCTTCTTTTAGACCTTTACTGGGCAGCCACGCTGTGGAGTATTTGGATGCATGTGATGGAGCATTGTCCTGCATGAAAATCATGTTTTTCTTGAACGATACCGACTTCTTCGTGTACCACTGCTTGAAGGTGCCCTCCAGAAACTGGCAGTAGGTCTGGGAGTTGAGCTTCACTGCATCCTCAACCCGAAAAGGTCCCACAAATTCATCTTTGATGATACCAGCCCATACCAGTACCCCGCCTCCACCTTGCTGGCGTCTGAGTCGGAGTGGAACTCTCAGGCCTTTACTGATTCAGCCTCGGGCCCATCCATCTGGCCCATCAAGAGTCACTCTCATTTCATCAGTCCATAAAACCTTACAAAAATCTGTCTTAACATATTTCTTGGCCCAGTCTTGACATTTTATCTTATGTTTCTTGTTCAAAGGTGGTCGCTTTCCAGCCTTCCTTACCTTGGCCATGTCCCTGAGTATGGCACACCTTGTGCTTTTTGATACTCCAGTAACGTTGCAGCTGTGAAATATGGCAAAATTGGTGTCAAATGGCGTCTTGGCAGCTTCACGCTTGATTTTCCTCAATTCATGGGCAGTTATTTTGAGGTTTTTTTATATCAACACGCTTCTTGCGACCCTGTTGGCTATTTGCCTTGAAATGCTTGATTGTTCAGTGATCACGCTTCAAAAGTTTGGCAATTTGAAGACTGCTGCATCCCTCTGCAAGACATCTCACAATTTTTGACTTTTCAGAGTCCGTCAAATCTCTCTTCTGACCCATTTTGCCAAAGGAAAGGAAGTTACCTAATAATTAGGCACACCTTACATAGGGTGTTGATGTCATTAGACCACACCCCTCCTCATTACAGAGATGCAAATCACCTGATTTACATAAATGGCAGTTGGCTTTCAAGCCTATACAGCTTGGAGTAGGACAACATGTATAAAAAGGATGATGCCATCAAAATACTCATTTTCCTTATAATTCTGCACACAGTGTATAGCCCATCATACACTGGAGCATCATCCATGGGGCCCATCATATACTGCAGCATCATATGGGGCCCATTATATATAGAGCATTATATAGGCCCATCATACAATGGAGCATCATCCATGGGGCTGTATGGAGGAATATACTGTCTGGTTTTTGAGCTATTGTAGAATTTAAAATAGTTATCAGTCATGTAATGTAAGAAGTGAAGCATTTGTCATTGTACTATACCTATATTTCTCTGCCGTATCGGAGCATCATGAATTGTGGTATGTTTTAAAGGGGCAAACTGACACTCTTTCACCCGGGGCACACAAAAACCTGGAGCCAGCCCTATCCCCCCCCAGAACTTTAGCCAAATAACCCCCAGTTTTCAATGCGTAACTATTATTATAAAGTAAATTAAGGTTGACAAGCTTAAGTAATAAGAATTGATGTCGTTGGCATTGAAATGGGCACTGTAGGTGTGTTTACTGTCCTCCACTCCCTGCCGACTTTGCTTCCCCATTGACTTGCATTGGGTTTCGTGTTTCAGTTGGACCTTCGACTTTTCACGATAGTCGGAAGATTTCGTTCGACTCGACTTTTGAGAAAGTCTGGTTTCATGAAACCCGACTCGACCCTTATAAAGGCAAAGTCTCTCATCTCTACTGGTAATAAATGCTGAAACATTTGGCAATTTTTTTTAATGGAAACTAATATATGGGACAAAAAAAAAACCTGCTTTTGCTCCAGAACAGTCTCTTTCCTCCTCTTTGAAAATAATATTTGCACAAGACTCATCTGGTGAAGATGGCCGACTGTTTGCTGTTCTTACTATTTACTTTTTTATTAAAGGATTCTATCAATTTAAATAATAACTGTAGGACTGCCAACAAAGGAATGATGAGTTGTTTTCTTAGCTGGCAGATTAGTCCAGGAACAGCAGTTGCCAACTGTTTCCTTCTGAGCATAATGATGTATTATGGACTAGCATGCACATATCACATGGTGTCACGTGTATCGGTGCTGTGTCATTCTGAAGTCTAGAATTAAATCGGGAGTTTGTTTTGTCACAAATTGCTCCAATGTAACACATATCAATTTGTAAATTTGGAAAACCATACTGGAGAAATCCCAGGGCATAATAATCGTAAGATATAACCCCCTCACCCCACATAAAAAATCTGCTAATACTGATTTGACCACTCACTTCTGCTGCTCAATGTTCCCAGTAACGTTCTCAGTGCCTCTTCCTACCACCGCCACATGTTGAAACTCCGGGCATCTTCATAACAGACCGGGACTTCCAACTGACTAGACCTGGGATGTCCCTGCTCATTCGGGCACTTCAGGAAGCTCTGTCAGTATCCCAAGTCACTTAGAAGGGGAAAAGACAATCAAGTAGGCATTTTATGGCAATTTAGCATTTTTACCCATGTTCGGCGTCCTGCATTGGTATTGGTCCCATACCCCAAAGTACGTTTCGCGTAAGTCCCTTCTTCAGGGTCAAGGCACCTGCACTTTATTTGCCTGTCTGCACATTAGAGTATTCCTTCTCTAGGACAACATATTAACATTTTACAAATAAGGGCAATGTTAGCATGTAATTATATATTTAGGTCCTTCCTTGTTTATGCCCCCCTTGTTTGTTTGAACCCTGGGTCATTCCATGTGAGACTTACATGTACCCTTTGCAAGTTTTCTATAGATTGCTGAAAATTTGTTTGCAATGTGGATGTTTAATAAAAGAAACTATTTTGTATTTTTAATAGCATAAAAAGACTTGGTTTCTGCTTGTTCAAATAATCCAATAAATGTATATAAAGTAAAGCAATAAACTTTAAAAAATTAATAATGCAGGTGAACTGGCAAATGCATGAAAACTGTAAAACTCCAAACAAACTATAGCAAAGTAGCTTCATGAAAACACGCAATAGAACAGAGTCCCCTCATCCTTATGTGTATTTCACCTTAATTTTTTAACCCCTTTACTTACAACGTATAGGTATGTCATAGGTCACCTCCCCTTGATTGCTGCGGGCTCCGGGGCTGAGCCCGTATCATTCCTGGCACATAACAGCTGATCTGTTCAGTTGTCATGTGGCCTTAACAGTTGCGGGTGGAATCGCGATCCACCAATGGCTGTTAACATGTTAAATGCCGCTGTCAAATTCCGACAGTGACATTTAACATATCTGCGCTGGAAGTGTGTCCCTTATCTCTTCCATCGGCGACCCTATTACGATGATCCCGGGGCGCCGATGGGTTGGCATGACAAAGAGGTGTCTGCAGGAGACCCTTGCAGATGTCTTTGTTGATCTGCTATGAGCACTACCCTGTGGCCGGCGTTCATAGTAGATAAGCATTTCTGATACACATAGCAGGGCTTCAGCACAAGCGATCAGAAGATCGCATTTTCAAGTCTCCCATGGAGACTATTGAAGTATGTAAAAAGTAAAAAATATTTTTTCAAATATTAAAACAATTAAAAAGATATAAAAGTTCACCTCAATTTTGCCACATTCAAAATAAAACATATACATATAAAAAAATACACGTTTGCTTTTGCCTGGCTCAGAAACGCCCGATCTATCAAAAGAAAATAAGAATTAACCCGATCGATGAACGGTGTAACGAGAAAAAGAATCGAAACGCCAGAATTACATTTTTTTGCTCGCTGCAACATTGCAATGAAATGCAATAACGGGCGATCAGAACATTAAGAAATAAATCAGATGTCATTTTTATTGTTGCCATTTGGGGCACAAGGAGCTTAATGATTACTTTTTATTTTTTTGCATTATTGTGTGGAAGAAAACAATTATACATTTTTTTTTAAGAGGTCACTGTTCATCATCAAGTTTTAATTAACATAATTGAATGCACATTCAGCCTTGACAGGCCTGCAAAAATTTACTAATAAATATAAACTAGGCACTCAACTTAAAGATTAATTTTTTGACTTTTAGTTAAGGCAAAACGTTGCGGCTGCATGTGGCCTTTATCAATTGCAAACTATACAGGAGTGTCAGGGATTCGTGGGAATTAAGAGTATGGGGCGTTTAAAGAGGAAAAAACCCAATGGTAAACAATCCAGGGGACCTGGATGTGTGCACGTGCCTGGAGAAAGACGCAGCGTCCTGACACTCCTGTATAGTTTGCAATTGATAAAGGCCAAATGCGGCCGAAACGGTTTGCCTTGACTACATTAAAAGTAAAAAAAATTTATCTTTAAGTTGAGTGCCTAGTTTATTTTTATTACTTCATGGTGAGGGATCCTACTACGGCACCTTCCTTAGTAGTGCACACGGATCTCTAATGCAAAAGTTTACTAGACCTTTGGCTGAAATGGGTACCCATCAGTTGGCCTTCACTTGCATTCTTGGAGCTTCAATGGGTGACAGAGGGAGCCTTCTACCTCAGTCATATCACTTAGCATCGATGGTCACTTATGACCACAGCGTCTAAGAGATTAAACAGCTGAGATTGTTAGTTAGGCCGGGGTCACACTTGCGATAAATACGGATGAGTGCTATGCGATAAAACATCGCATAGCACTCGGACCAGTATTCATCTATGGGGCAGCTCCCATCACTGTTTTTTTTGTTTTCTCGGCCGTATTCTACGTCCGAGTGAAATCGCAGCATGCTGCGATTGTCACCAACACTCGGCCAAGTCTCGGCGCACTCACACCCATATAAGTCTGGGTGCGAGTGACACAGCGCACATCACTCGGATATCATCCAAGTGTTTTATGCTATACGCCGAAGCCGGCAATGGAGGAGATGGAGAAATTAGTTTCTCTGGCTCCTCCACAGCTGTGCTCCGATCGGCTCTATGCGAGAGTCTCGGAGCACAGTAGCACTCGGCTCCCGCACGCAGCAGAGCAGGAGCCGAGGGTATCGCATCCGATGCTCTTGCATCGGATGCCATATGCAAGTGTGACCCCGGGCCTTATCGCTAAACTCAGATGTATTTTTTTTTTTACTTTACAACCACACTTGGCCCATTACAACATTAATTAAATGTAATGGACAATGCTTCTACCATTATATAAATGCAGTTCCTTCCAGGATACTGTATTTCCATAATTTCCTGCCAAGTGAAACTTGGCCCTGATCTTTACTTCCTCTTTCATCATCCTGCAGTTACAATCATTACACTTGTATATGCATTTTCACATGCTAAATAAATATCATAGATATTATCTATCCTCCTGTATACAGAAAAGGTCGCGTATGGAATGATTAATTTTCTGTTACTTTTAAGCAATCTCAAAAATGTAACAAAAATTGTAACTATTGTTTTAAATTTTATTTCCTAAATAGACAATATAATAATTTGTATATCTTCAGTGCCAAGATATTCCACAGCGCAATACTGTACACGAAAATGAACAAATGTGTGATATATTTTATCACAGAAATGTGCTTCTTTTACCTCCTCTGAATTCATGGGTAAAATCTGTACTCGGGTCAGGTGGGGAGTCTGCGCAGCCTAAGTGACGTCAGCGGTCATCACTGAGACTGCGCAGACTCCCTGCCTGACCCGCGGTGAACTGACAGTGTGAGAAAATGTTCATAAACTTTCCCATGCTAATCAGTTCATCTCCGGTCAGGCAGGGAGTCTGCACAGGCAGCTTTTCATGCATTAGCACCGCTCCCGGTTGTAAACTATTTAACCCCTTGAGATGGACTGCAGCGTGGGACTTGACTGTACGGCGGATAGGTATGGGATATTGTTGCTTTTTTATTTTGATTTTTTTACAGGAGAACGATGGCTTCGAATGGATTGGGTGTTAAGCAACAGGCCAGATAGAATAACAGAAGTACGAGTTGATGGGCACCTAGGGAACAGTGACCACAATATAATACAATTCCACTTGTCCTTCACTAAGGTGCCCTGGAAGGGGGTTACAAAAACGCTGACTTTCAGGAAAGCAAAGTTTGATCAGCTTAGAGAGGACCTTCGCCGAATTGATTGGGACAATGTCCTCAAAAATAGGAGCAAAGAAAATAAATGGGAAATATTTAAATCAGTTTTACACACCCACTGCGAGCTAGCCATACCGTACAGAAATAAAAGGGCTAGGAACAGGAGAACACCAATGTGGCTAAATAAGGATGTAAAAAGGGCAATAAATAACAAGAACAAGGCAATTAGGAAGCTAAAACAAGAAGGCAATGAAGAAGCATTAAAAAGTTATAGAGAAAAAAAAAATGTGTAAAAAACAAATACATTTAGCAAAAGTAGAAACTGAGAGACTCATTGCTAAGGAAAGTAAAACAAACCCCAAACTATTCTTTAATTATATAAACAGTAAAATGATTAAAATTGATGGTGTTGGCCCTTTAAAGAACAATGAGGGTGAAATCATAGAGAGCGATGTGGGAAAAGCAAATGTTTTAAATACTTTTTTCTCAACAGTGTTCAAACAGGAAAAGGATTTGCCAGGGGTGTAAAGGGAACCTGGAAACTATAGGCCGGTAAGCTTAACATCTGTTGTGGGTAAAATTTTTGAAGGGTTTCTAAGGGATACCATTATGGAATATCTCAATGTTAATAAATGTTTAACTCCATATCAACATGGATTTATGAAGGATCGCTCCTGTCAAACTAACCTGATCAGCTTCTATGAGGATGTAAGCTCTCAAATGGACCAAGGAGAATCATTGGATGTCATTTATCTCAACTTCTCTAAAGCATTTGACACTGTCCCACATAAAAGATTGTTAAGTAAGATGAGAAAGCTTGGGCTAGGGGAAAATGTGTGTAGATGGGTAGGTAGCTGGCTTAGTGATAGAAAACAAAGAGTGGTTATTAATGGGGCATACTCAGATTGGGCCAGGGTTACTAGTGGGGTACCACAGGGTTCTTTATTTGGCCCCCTACTATTTAATATATTTATTAATGATCTAGTGGATGGCTTACACAGTAAAATATCAGTATTTGCAGATGATACAAAACTATGTAAGGTAGTTAACACAAAGGAGGACAGTTTGCAACTACAGACAGATTTGAGTAAATTGGAGAATTGGGCTGAAAAATGGCAAATGAGGTTTAACACAGATAAGTGTAAGGTTATGCACATGGGAAGGAGAAACAGATGCTACAATTACTTACGAAATGGGAAACTGCTGGGGAAATCAGACATGGAAAAAGACTTAGGCATCTTAGTCAATAAGAAGCTAAATTGGAGTGCCCGGTGTCAGGCAGCTGCCACCAAAGCAAATAGGGTCATGGGATGCATTAGAAGAGGTCAGGGGACACGAGATGAAAACATAATTCTCCCTCTGTACAAATCACTCATCAGACCACACTTGGAGTATTGTGTGCAATTTTGGACGCCGGTCCTCAAGAAAGACATTACTGAACTTGAAAGGGTTCAAAGGCGGGCTACTAAAATGATAAATGGAGTTGGTTCACTACAATACCCAGAAAGGTTATCAAAATTAGGTCTCTTTACTCTAGAAAAGAGAAGACTTAGGGGAGACCTAATATATATGTACAAGTATATCAGAGGGCAATACAGAGATCTCTCCAATGAACTGTTTATACCAAGGACTGTGACAAGAACAAGGGGGCATTCTCTTTGTTTGGAGGAAAGACAATTTCTGCACCAGCATAGAAGAGGGTTCTTCACGGTAAGAGCAGTGAGGCTCTGGAATTCTCTTCCTGAGGAAGTGGTGATGGCCAACTCACTGAATGAATTTAAGAAAGGAATGGATGCTTTTCTTGTGAGTAACAGTATAGAAAGTTACGAATAACAGAATATTATAGGTAGATGGTTGACCCAGCTTAGGGGAAGGAATTTTTCTCCCTATGGATAAAATTGGCTTCTACTCTGTGGGTGTTTTGCCTTCCCCAGGATCAACAATGCAGAACAGCTGCACTAAAAATAGGCTGAACTAGATGGACATAAGGTCTTCCTTCAGCCTTCAAAGCTATGTTACTATGTTAAATAAAGATGGAAAAAATGTGTGTTTAATTATTTCATTAAACGTCTTTATTCTTAATGTGTGAAGTTTTTTTTAACCCTTTCAGATTAGTGGATTAATAATGGAGAGGTGTCTTATTGACACCTCTCCATTATTAACCAGGCTTAATGTCACCTTACAATAGCAAGGTGACATTAACCCCTTATTACCCCATAAGCCACCCACTACAGGGCAATGGGAAGAGAGAGGGTAAGTGCCAGAATTGGCTCATCTTACAGATGCGCCTTTTCTGGGAGGGCTGGGGGCAGATGTTTTTAGCCAGGGGGGCCCAAAAACAATGGTCCCTCTCTAGGCTATTAATTTCTGCTATTAATTTCTGCCCTCGGTCACTGGCTTGCCCTCTGTGGTGGAGAAATTGCACGAGAGCACACGTAAGTTTTTTCCATGAATTAATCCTTTAATTTAACACCTACAGCTACAAAATTTTACACACACACACACACACACACACACATACACCTGATATTATTAGTGAAGGACATATATAAATCTAATGGATATACAATGGTTTACTGTATGTAAACTATGTCTCATATACTGTCAGGTTCTGTAATGATTTTACAAATGCCGACAATTGAATTTTCACCAATTCTGCTATCTATATCTCTATGAAATGTATATGTGTGTCAATGACATTTATATATACTTTGTGTGTATATATATATATATATATATATACACTGTACCTATCCTATGTGTATACATGTATTCTATCTATTCTACTTTAACCTGTCAGTGTGATTTTTCAGCATAGCGCACTGAATTGCCGGCATTTCTAAAAGACACCGTGTTTATTTCTCGCAAATCACACGCATGGTCCATGTGTAATCCATTTTTTCTCGCACCCATAGACTTGCATTGGCGCGTCTCGGGCATAATACGGTGCAAATTGCAGCATGCTGCGATTTCACCCGCATGTATAATACGGGTGATGGGAGCTGCCTCATAGATTAACATTGGTCCGAGTGCTATGCGATTTTTTTTTCTGGCATAGCACTCGTCTGTATTTCTCTCTAGTGTGACTCCTGCCTTACTGAGGTAGGAGATGACAGTTAGTGCTGGGGAAGGAGAGGAGGGAGGAGCCAGACACGGACAATCTCCTGCAAGTTCCATGGAACTTTATAAGCACCAACTGTCATCTCCTGTCTCAGTAATGCAGTAATGATAAAATCTGTTTTCACTGACGACAAATTTTACCTATATTATTAATGCATACATGTTATATCCGTAAAAAAGAACGGATACAACACGTATGTGCAACATGTCGGAATGAGGCCTAATTGTAAACATTAACTGAATTTTATACTTTAGTGGCGCAGAAAGTTTTTAGTAATGTACCAGCATCTTTCTAATTTTTATGTTTTACGTAAGAGAGAGCATTGGCAGAAATATGAGATAAGCCTAAATATATGTTTTTCTTTTGTTTCTTTTCTTATCTTTAGTTCAAGAAAAAGTTTTATAAAAATAAGTTACTTTGGCTGGTTTCACATTTGCGTTTTTTTGCGCTGCGTGCGCATACATGCGCAATGCGCCCCTATGTTTAACATGGGTGCGCATTGTCTAGCGTTTGTATGCGTTTTTGTGCACATGCATTTTTTTGCAGTGTGCGCCTATGCACGCCGGACGCACCCTGTTGCATTTTTGGTGCGCCCAACCTGTGTGAAAAAAAACGCATGCGCACGAAATGCGCAAAAAAAACCATATTACAGTCTATGGGAACGCTGACGTACGCATGGACATGCACACGTCAGCGTTTAAAAACGCATGCGTTTCTAGAGTCAAAATGGTTAACAGGCATGCGCAAAAAATAAACAAACGCATAAAAAACGCTTGATGCGTTTTTTGTATGCGTTTGCACTGCGCACGGAGCACAGCGCAAAAAAACGCTAGTGTGAAAGTAGCCTTACACATGATAAATAATGCATGTATTCTGCTTAATCTACATTGTACTTACTTACTGTATAATGTGCAAAAATGAAGGTCTCCAGCTATATTCTGGTATATCTTCCACACTTAAGCTGTATGCAGCATATGTAAACGAATGCATAACACCCATGTACCCACATTTTTGTTTTTGGTGTTGGTAGTGTCGAATTGGGGTGCCTAGGGCCTACCAGTAGAATTGGCTCTAGGGGTCCACATTAAGACAACATGAAAAGACCTGTTAGGTATTTCTCCCGCTAGGTTGTAGAGTCGACTGTAAAATACAGATGACTCCTGCACATCTTCTGTGCCCACACCATAACTGTAATATACAGTTGTGGCCAAAAGTATTGACACTCCTGCAATTCTGTCAGATAATGCTCAGTTTCTTTCTGAAAATGATTGCAAACACAAATTCTTTGGTATTATTATCTTCATTTAATTTGTCTTAAATGAAAAAACACAAAAAGAATTGTCCTAAAGCCAAATTGGATATAATTCCACACCAAACATAAAAAAGAGGGTGGACAAAAGTATTGGCACTGTTCGAAAAATCATGTGATGCTTCTCTAATTTGTGTAATTAACAGCACCTGTAACTTACCTGTGGCACCTAACAGGTGTTGGCAATAAATAAATCACACTTGCAGCCAGTTGACATGGATTAAAGTTGACTCAACCTCTGTCCTGTGTCCTTGTGTGTACCACATTGAGCATGGAGAAAAGAAAGAAGACCAAAGAACTGTCTGAGGACTTGAGAAACCAAATTGTGAGGAAGCATGAGCAATCTCAAGGCTACAAGTCCATCTCCAAAGACCTGAATGTTCCTGTGTCTACCGTGCGCAGTGTCATCAAGAAATTTAAAGCCCATGGCACTGTGGCTAACCTCCCTAGATGTGGACGGAAAAGAAAAATTGACAAGAGATTTCAACGCAAGATTGTGCGTATGTTGGATAAAGAACCTCGACTAACATCCAAACAAGTTCAAGCTGCCCTGCAGTCCGAGGGTACAACAGTGTTAACTTGCACTATCCGTCGGCGTCTGAATGAAAAGGGACTGTATGGTAGGAGACCCAGGAAGACCCCACTTCTTACCCCAAGACATAAAAAAGCCAGGCTGGAGTTTGCCAAAACTTACCTGAAAAAGCCTAAAATGTTTTGGAAGAATGTTCTCTGGTCAGATGAGACAGAAGTATAGCTTTTTGGGCAAAGGCATCAACATAGAGTTTACAGGAGAAAAAAAGAGGCATTCAAAGAAAAGAACACGGTCCCTACAGTCAAACATGGCGGTGGTTCCCTGATGTTTTGGGGTTGCTTTGCTGCCTCTGGCACTGGACTGCTTGACCGTGTGCATGGCATTATGAAGTCTGAAGACTACCAACAAATTTTGCAGCATAATGTAGGGCCCAGTGTGAGAAAGCTGGGTCTCCCTCAGAGGTCAGGGTCTTCCAGCAGGACAATGACCCAAAACACACTTCAAAAAGCACTAGAAAATGGTTTGAGAGAAAGCACTGGAGACTTCTAAGGTGGCCAGCAATGAATCCAGACCTGAATCCCATAGAACATCTGTGGAGAGATCTAAAAATGGCAGTTTGGAGAAGGCACCCTTCAAATATCAGGGACCTGGAGCAGTTTGCCAAAGAAGAATGGTCCAAAATTCCAGCAGAGCATTGTAAGAAACTCATTGATGGTTACCGGAAGTGGTTGGTCGCAGTTATTTTGGCTAAAGGTTGTGCAACCAAGTATTAGGCTGAGGGTGCCAATACTTTTGTCTGGCCCATTTTTGGAGTTTTGTGTGAAATGATCAATGTTTTGCTTTTTGCTTCATTCTCTTTTGTGTTTTTTCGTTTAAGACAATTTAAATGAAGATAATAATACCAAAGAATTTGTGTTTGCAATCATTTTCAGGAAGAAACTGAGTATTATCTGACATAATTGAAGGGATGTCAATACTTTTGGCCACAACTGTACTATGAAAGGGGAATTAAAGGGGCTCATTGGTGAAAACTCATCTCTCCATCTGATAGGTGATAACCAGAGGCTTAGCTAGGGGTTCAGCTCAGGGGGGTGGGTGGGTCAAAATATCAGATTGGGCCTATAACTGGTATCCCTGATTACAACTATGGTGGTGGACCTTAATAGTGGATGCAGGAGAACCTCAGCAGATGACCGAACTGTTACTAAAAAAAAAAAATCTCTATACAAAGACCAACAGCCATATGGTGACCATATAGGAGAGTGGGGGGTTGGTTGAGAATTTGCTGCACTCTGAATCAGGAATCACTTGAGGTAGGAGTTCTACCTGTGGGTGCTGATCCCACTGGTGAGCACAGCCAAAGTGTAAAATTGAAGGATATAATCTAGCACTGTTTTGTCCCCACATGAGGAGAATGGAGGAATAGTTGATTGGGGCTGGGAGAGATTCCTACCTTCTGTTTCCTCAATGCAGGGCAGACAGGACCATGTTGCTCCAGCATCCGGAGAGATGATACACACCAGGGATTGTGAAGTCCAGACTTGTTTATTTGGAAATCTGGACATACAGCATATGATTGGTAATGCAGTAGGTTCTCCAGACGTGCAGAATGTTCACAACAAGATGTGAGCAACGAAGTGTGAGCAAAGTGGTACAGAAAATTGTGCAACGAATGTGGTCGAAAAACTGATGCCTTTCACAGCTCGGTACAAGCGCGTCTCTCCCGGGTGAAAATGAAACAAAGAAAGGCTGCAAGCAGGAAGAGAAGGCGTGACTGACCCGGAAGTGGAAGGCATGTACTAGAATTAATTAACTGCAGGCTGCTATACAGAAAAAGGACAGCAGGTGGCAGCAGACCAAGTGCAAGACTTATACAAGAATGGTAAATATAATACAATCTATTAAACCATATAATCATAACTTAGACGGAACAGCACAAGCACAACCATCAAGGTAAATTTTGAATTTATTGAAATACCATTAAAATCAGAATAAAAGAAACCTGCCACGACTCATCTTCAATGTTCTTTTTGACGGAAGGAGATTGTTGGCTAAAACCTTGCAATACATGACCCCATCCATCCTCCCTTCAATACGGTGCAGTTGCCCTGTCCCCTTTGCAGAAAAGCACCCCCAAAGTTTGATGTTTCCCCCACCATTCTCCACAGTTGGGAAGATGTTTTTGATGTTGTACTCATCCTTCTTCTTTCTCTAAACATGGCGAATTGGAATTGATACCAAAAAATTCTATTTTGGTCTCATCTGACCATATGATCTTCTCCCATGCTTCCTCTGGATCATCCAGATGGTCATTGATGAACGGGTCTGGACATGTGCTGGCTGTTAAATATTATCTGGCGTCAGCAGGGGGACCTTGCGTGCCCTGCAGGATTTTAATCCATGACATCGTAGTGTGTTACTAATTGTAATGTTTGAGACTGTGGTCCCAGCTCTCTTCAGGTCATTGACCAGGTCCTCCTGTGTAGTTCTGGGCTGATTCCTGACCTTTCTCAGAATCATCCTTACCTCACGAGGTGAGCTCTTCCATGGAACCTCAGACCGAGGAAGATAGACAGTCATCTTGTGTTTCTTCCATTTTCTAATAATTGTGCCATCAGTTGTTGCCTTCTTACCAAGCTTCTTGTCATGTAGCCCATCCCAGCCTTGTGCAGGTCTAAACTTTTGTACCAGGTGTCCTTAGACAGCTCTTTGGTCTCGGTCATGGTGGAGAGGTTGGAGTGTGATTGATTGTGTGGAGCAGTCTCTTTTATACAGGTAATGAGTTCAAACAGGTGTAATTAATAATGAGTGCAGAGTAGGAGGGCTTCTTAAAGGGAATCTGTCAACTCATTTTTGCTCTATGAAATGCGGCCACCGCCATCAGGGGCTTATCTACAGCATTCTGTAATGCTGTAGATAAGCCCCCGATGTAACCTGAAAGATAAGAAAAAGGAATTAGATTATACTCACCCCAGGCTTCGGTCCGGTCCGGCACCTCCCATCTTCTAGCGATGATGTCCTCCTCCTTAATTCTGCTGCGGCTCCTGTGCAGATGTACTTACTCTGCCCTGTTGAGGGCAGAGTAAAGTACTGCAGTGCGCAGGCGTCAGACCTCTCTGACCATTCCTGGCGCCTGCGCACTGCAGTACTCTGCTCTGCTCTCAACAGGGCAGGTAAAGTACGTCTGTGCAGGAGCCGCGACAGAAGTAAGGAGGACGACGTCATCGCTAGAAGATGGGAGACGCCGGACCGGACCGCGACACCCATCGGACCCGACCAGATTCCAGGGTGAGTATAGTCTAATTTTTTTTTCTTATCTTTCAGGTTGTATCGGGGGCTTATCTAGAGCATTACAGAATCCTTACAGGATCCTTTACAAAAACCACAGCCAGGAACACTCTACATGACAGTAGCCATGTCATAATGGCTCCTACTGAAGGACAACAGAGCTGTTCCATGGACCATCATTGAACCCTCAAAGACATTTGAAGAATCCAAGCTGGGACAATCAGGTCACCTGGCCACATACCTCAATGGACTGTTAGTTTCCTAAGCTTGTCATTGCCGCCTCTATGTGGGTGCCCACCAAAAGCAAGGTGCCACTGGTGGGGGTACTTGGCCCTGGAAGCCCCAAAGTCACAGCTCCTCTAATTCCGGCGAGCCAGAAGAAGGGTCAGACTCTGTAATTTTGCACCATCTTGTGTAATTTCTGGGACTGTACTATATGTTATTGTCTGTTGGTGGTTTAATAAAGTATTGCCACACTGTTTTACCCTCTCACCCTGTGTTATCTGAGTAGTATGCTGCGCATGGGAAAGGAGAGCGTTTGTTCAGCGTGATGAGCCCTGGTCCATGCGATCTTTCTTAAGACAGCTGGGCCAGAGGGCAACAGCACCCACTGCCTCCCGTGCCACCACAATATCCCTTAACTTTCTGACTATAATCTTTAAAAATTTAGGCACGCAAGAAAAAAAAAATCTGCAAAATAAGAAAGCTTTTATTTCTGTTTTAAAAATAGAAGTGTTAATAGTTTATTTTTATCAATTAACTACATGGAAAGGTAAAGGAGCAAAAGAAAATTTTAAATCACATCAATATCAGGTGTGGCTGCCCTTTGCTTTCAAAACAGCATCAAAGTGTCAATTCTTCCAGATACACATGTACACAATATTTGATGGAACTCAGCAGGGAGGTTGTTCCAAACATCTTGGAAAACTAACCACAGATCTTCTGTGTATGAGACTTGCTTAAATCCTTCTGTCTTTTCATGTAATCCCACACAGACTAAATGATGTTGAGATCTATGGGGCTGTATTGTCACTTCCAGAACTCCTTGTTGTTTTTTTACACTGAAGATTGCTTTTAATGACATTGTTTTGGGTCGTCGCGATCATGCTGCACAATACATTTTTGAGCCAATCCAATGCATTCCTGATGGTATTGCATGGTGGATAATTATTTGCCTGTATTGTTAATTTATCACCCCAAACACTGAAGAACCAATCTTTAATGCATTTTTTTCAAAATACATTTTTCTCTTGGAGAAAAATCTGGCTGAAGGAAAAGCTGAAGTTTAATGTTTACATTTAGTGCAGGATGTGAAATGTTGGTGTCAGGATGCTGTCAGCGTCGGCAACTGTCATGGCTGAGCAGGGTGACTTACCCACACTGCGGGAGAGCACGGGGCCCGATACGGTAGTGAAGGTTTAAGCAGACAGGACCTGAGGCACGGAAAATAGTAAGGAGTACCAGGACCTACGATCATGTGACTGCAGGGGGCGGGGCTTAGCATCCTAATACTGCAGATGATGTAATGTACCTACTGCAGGAATACTGTAATAAAGGAGAGGAAAACGCAGGTCAGACAAGCAACATTTCTCTAGTTTAGCAAAGAGACAGTTCTCCCAAAGCCTTTGGAGAACTGCCCGAATATGACCAATGTGAGCCTGTTTATCAGGAGAGTAGATCAATATGTCATCCAAATACACCACCATAAAACGTCCAATAAAATCAGAGAACATGTGATTTATTAAATTTTGGAAGACCGCTGGAGCGTTGGTCTGACCGAAAGGCATGACCAAATTTTCAAACAACCCTTCAGTAGTGAGAAAAGCAGTTTTCCACTCATCTCCGTCCCGGATTCGGATAAGGTTATACGCTCCCCGTAGATCTAATTTCGAAAACCACTTGGCTCCAGACAACTGGATGTATAAATCAGGAATAAGTGTGAAGGGATACATATTTCTCACAGTTATCTTATTTAACTCACGAAAATCGAGGCATGGGCGTAAACCACCGTCTTTTTTTCTTTACAAAAAAGAACCCCGCCGCCACGGGAGAAACAGAAGGACGAATGTGTCCCTTACGGAGACTCTCGGAAATGTATTCCTTCATCGCAGCCCGTTCTGGACCTGAAAGGTTGTACAAGCGGGCCTTGGGCAATTTAGCATCTGTAACCAGGTCAATGGCACAATCAAATGGGCGGTGTGGTGGTAAAACCTCAGCCTCCTTGTCTGAGAAAACATCAGTATAGTCTTTTAGGTACTCCGGAATACCTTCCAGACCCACGGACGACACAGACACAGTAACAAGACATTTTTCAGAACAATAGGGACCCCATTTAACAATGTCCTGAGCTTCCCAATTAATCACAGGATTATGTAATTGTAACCAGGGGAACCCTAACACCAGTCCCGCAGGCAGGTTGTCCATAACAAAACATGAAATATGTTCCTGGTGCAAGGAACTCACTTTAAGGAGAAACTCTGTACGAAATATGACATCATTCTTAGCCAGTGGTGTTTTGTCAATGGCAACAATGTGAATAGGAGTCTCCAACCTAACTGTCCCTAACTTATACCTGGACACCAAGTCAGAGTCAATAAAGTTCAACGACGATCCACAATCCACGAAAGCAGAAGTGGTTGTGGAGACACTACCACAACAAAGTTCCACTTGTAACAACTTTTAGAAAATGGAGAAAAGGGTACCTGAGAGCCTGGGTGACCTCCACGACAATCACCCGGGCTCAGTCGCTAGCAGGTTGGTGGACAAGAAGGGCAATCCTTTTTCCAATGTCCGGAATCCCCACAGAAAAACCAGCACTTTCCCAAGCGCCGTTGTCTCTTTCCTTTCTCCTTGAAGTCGATGATTCTCATCTCCATGGTTTCCAATGTAAGACTGGCTCCCTTTTCTTGAGAAAATAATGGGGTTTCAACCTGCATTACTCCCCTGGCCCGTAGCCTGCGATCCATTCGGACGGCTTGTGTCATAGCCTCCTCCAGGGAATCAGGCGGAGAGCCAAGGCATCTTTTAGATGTTCAGACAGGCCTCTACGGAACAAACCCTGGAGGGTGGCATCATTCCAGCAGACCTCAGCAGCCCAGCATCTGAACTCTGAGCAGAACCACTTGGCTGAGTGCTTCCTGTTGTGAGTTCATTTTCCCCTTCGTCACTGAGGTCTGGGGAACTCCCTATTCTGGTAAAGGAAGGTAATGAGCCTGATTATCAGGCACCTGAGTCTAATGAGGATGACTGGCTGAGTGGAGTCACTGACTGGATATAAGGCTGCCGACGCCCTTCTGCCCTGCGGGTGATTTCTCTGTGGACTTCTAGGACTCCAGTCTGATTCCTGCTTCCCTAAAGCTAAGTTTCTGCTTTGCCTGTTTGCATTTATGTCTTGTGTTTGTTTTCCTTGCTTTTCTGGATTCTTCCATTCCCTGCTGGGATGTGCTGAATCTCCTTTTGCCTGTTGCTCTGTCTTCAGAATATTCCTGAGTACTGACATAGCTTTTTTGAAGCCTAGCGTCTTCAGGGCCTTTTTCACTGTCAGTCTGTTGGCTCTTATTTTCATCGGGTTTTTCACGGATTGCAGACAGCAGCCTTCCTGTCCTTTCCTATCTAGGTAGTTTTGGGCCCCGTCTTTGCTCAGTCTACCTTTCTGTCTGTGTTAGTGTTTTCATCTTGCTTCACAGTCATTATATGTTGGGGGCTGCCTATTGCTTTGGGGTCTGCTCTGGGGCAGTTTAGATTTCCCCTTTCTTTCTTTAGGCCTATTTAATTCTCTGGCTGTGATCGAGGTGTCTAGGGCATCGTAGGAACCCCCCATGGCTACTGTTAGTTGTTGTGATAGGATCAGGGGTCTGCAATCTGATAGCTGCCAACCTCTCTGGTTTTCTGGACTTAGCTAGCATTTTTGTTTTTGCCTCCTATGGTGACTCAATCATAACAGCTTCCCCTGACACACACTCATCACCATCACAGGCTCATCATAAATATGCCCCAAGGCCTCAAAAAATGCATCCACAGTCATACGCTCAGGGGCAGTGGTAGGAAGGGAGAAAGCCCAAGCCTGGGGAGCTCCCCTTAGCAGAGACATAATGACCCCTACTCTCTGACTTTCATCCCCCGAAGAGTGTGGTCTCAATGAAAAAAAAAAAAGCTTACAGCCCTCCTTTAACACTTTGAATTCCCCTCTATCTCCAGAAAAAGTATCCGGTAACTTAACCGGAGATTCAGTGGAAATTACTGTAACCTCCCGAGCCCCTGATGATAAAACCCCCTGCACAGAGTCAGCGATCAGCTGCTGAGACTGAGCCAGGGCTAGTTGTTCCCCCAGGAGTCTCTGAGACATCTGAGTCAGGTGCTTTACCTGCTCAGAAAGAGCGTGCATAGGATCCATCACACACACAGGAGAAGGGGAGCAGAGAAAAAAAAAATGGTAACGGTCAGTTATAATGTCAGGATCCTATCAGCGTCGGCAACTGCCACGGCTGAGCAGGGTGACTTACCCACACTGTGGGAGAGCACGGGGGCTGATACGGTAGTGAAGGTTTAAGCAGACAGGACCTAAGGCACGTAAAATAGTAAGGAGTACCAGGACCTATGATCATGTGACTGCAGGGGGCGGGGCTTAGCATCATACTACTGCAAATGATGCAATGTACCTACTGCAGGAATACTGTAATAGAGGAGAGGAAAAAGCAGGTCAGACAAGCAGAGGTCATACATGAGAGGGTGTTGGGGTACAAGAGGGACAGGCAGAACTCGTAACAGGGACAGAAACCAGATCAAAACCAAACAAGCAACAAGTTATCAGGCACAAGGCACAGGTACACAAGAGGTCAACTAACTCAGCCGAGGGCAGGAGTATAACTGACACCGGACCTAGGTCCAGTGAGCATTAAATAGCCACCCTCTGCCAGAGAGAGGCAGAACAATTAACCCCCAGTCTGACCAGGACGGGCCAAAGTGAAACCCCGTCCTGGATCATGACAGTTGGCACGTTGTAAATGTCTTAACTAACCAAGAAACTTGATTTAAATATTTCTCATGTTAAAGTTATCTTTGTCTAGGACAGTTTCCAATGTGCACAATGCCATCCTGTTTGTTTAGGATTGTCGCCCATTTTAAAGTTCTTTAAAAGAATTGTAATGATCCGTGTTATTCATTCTTCGAGCTCCACTATCTGCAGCATGAAGATCATCACACTCTTTGTACTGTTCGGTCTCAGCCTCCCTGCAGGTATGTACAACAGATATGTCATGTGTGCCATGGAAACTTTCTGCTAAAACATAAAGTTTCCATATATACACGTTGAGCTGACATGTTTTTTCTTTGTTATTTGTCAAAAGCCGAGTCACAAGAGTTCTTAAAGAATGAGTTAGAGGTAAGGCTCTTGAAATGAAAAGTATCAGCAATTAATTTTACATTGCAATTTGAGCACATATATCTAAAATAATAAATACTAATGTCTTGTTAGATATGTTTAATTTATTTCTGTAAAATAGCAACCAGGGACTGTTTACTAAAGGGAATCCGTCACATAGAATGAATTCTCATCTGTATGTTATAGAGCAGGAGGAGCTGAGCAGATTGATACATAGGTTTATGGATTCAGAATAACTTGCATATTGTTCATTTAAATCCCTGCTTATTACCAGAGCAGAATTAGAGAATTATGGTAAGAGATTAAAGTTGTAGTTGGACTTATTTTTTCACTATATATAATAATAAATTTTATTTCTATAGCGCCGACATATTCCGCAGCACTTTACATTTCAGAGGGTACTTGTACAGACGAAAGACATTACAGCATAACAATAATCACTTAGATCATAACAGATACCAAGAGGAATGAGGGCCCTGTTCGCAAGCTTACAATCTATGAGGAAAAAAGGTAGACACGAAAGGTGGGTGGTAACAATTGCCCTGATTGTTTGGATAAGCCATAATGTTAAGTGTGTAACAGTACAGACACAGAGGGCTGATATACGCATAAAGCATGTGGGAACATGATACGGGGAACCTGGTTATGGTAAAACTTTTGACTGTACCACACAGGGACAGTTAGGTTAATGTGTTGAGGCAGTAGGCCAATCTGAATAAATGCGTTTTCAGGGCACGCTTAAAATTGTAGGGATTGGGGACTAATCGTATTGACCTGGGAAGTGCATTCCAAAGAATTTGCGCAGCACGTGTAAAGTCTTGGAGACGGGAGTGGGAGGTTCTGATTATTGGGGATGCTAAGCTCAGGTCATCAGCAGAATGGAGGGCACATGTAGGGTGGTAGACTGAAATGAGGGAGGAGATGTAGGGTGGTGCTGAGCCATGGAGTGCTTTGTGGGTGAGGGTAATAAGTTTGTATTGGATTCTGGAGTGAATCGGTAGCCAGTGTAAGGACTGGCACAAGGTAGAGGCATCAGTGTAACAACTGGCGAGGAATATGATCCTGGCTGCCGCATTCAAGCTAGATTGGAGGGGGGAAAGTTTGGTAAGAGGGAGACCGATTAGAAGACAGTTACAATAGTCCAGACGAGAATGAATAAGAGAAGCAGTAAGAGTTTTTACGGAGTCAAAGGTAAGAAAAGGTCGAATTCTAGAAATGTTTTTGAGGTGCAGATAACAAGAGCGAGCCAGTGATCAGATGTGGGGGGTGAATGAAAGTTCGAAGTCAAGTATAACCCCAAGACAGTGGGCATATTGCTGAGGATTAATAGTGGAACCACACACAGAAATTGCAGTATTGGGTATAGGTACATTAGTAGAGGGAGTAAACACAAGGAGTTCAGTCTTTGACAGGTTCATTTTCAGATGTAGTGAGGACATGATGTTAGACACAGCGCTTAGACAATCGCTGGTGTTTTCTAAAAATCCAGGCGTGATGTCAGGAGAGGAAGCGTATAATTGGGTGTCATCAGCATGGAGATGGTACTGGAAACCAAATCTACTGATTGTTTGACCAATAGGGGCAGTGTACAAAAAGAAGAGGAGGGGGCCTAGAACCTATCCTCGAGGAACCCCAACAGTAAGTGGAAGATGAGAGGAGGAGGAGCCAGCAAAAGAAACAGTAAAGGAGCGGTCAGAGAGATAGGAGGAAAACCAGGAGAGAACAGTGTCCTTGATGCCGATGGAGCGGAGCATAGTGAGGAGGAGCTGATGATCCACCGTGTCGAATGCTGCAGAAAGATCAAAGAGAATTAGCATGGAGTAGTGACCATTAGATTTAGCTGTTAATAGATCATTAGAGACTTTAGTGAGGGCAGCATCAGTAGAGTGTAAAGTGCGGAAACCGGATTGGAGAGGGTCGAGAAGAGAGTTATCAGAGAGATAGCAGATCAGACGGGAGTGGACCAGGCGTTCCAGGAGTTTAGAAATGAAGGGAAGATTATAGACAGGTCTATAATTAGCAGCACAGTTTTGGTCGAGGGATGTTTTCTTAAGTAGTGGATGTATGATGGCATGCTTAAATGAGGAGGGAAAGATACCAGAAAAGAGAGAGGTTAAATATTTTAGTTAGGTGAGTGGTGACATCAGGGGAAAGGGACTGGAGGAGATGTGACGAAAATGGGTCACTGGTGCAAGTGGTTGGGCGAGAAGATGCAAGGAGTCTGCTTACTTCTTCTGTGACTGGTTCAAAATCAAAGAGTGAGTTAGATTCAGTGGGGGAGGGAGGACAGTGCATGGCATGAGGTGATTGGGAGATAATATCCTGTCGGATATTACAGATCAGTCTGGACAGTCAGTCAGAGTCTGAGGACGGGTCCGAGAGGAAGGAGATCCCTAGAAGAGGGAGAGAAGAAGGAGTGCTGCAGCTGCCTCAGTGATCTGAGCCAGCTGGCACAGGAGAGGAACAGAAGGAAAAAGACGTAGACCTGCAACCTAAGCTTCCCCAGGAAAGAGGAGTGGAGAGAACAGAGAGGAGTTGTGGGTCGGAAGAGGAACCCTGCCTAGAGGTTCTCAGCGCAAGGCCCGGGCCCAGTCCCCGAGGTTGTATGGACGCTTATGGTTCTGCAGCAGACACCGGTGGAGTAGTTGGCTGTAAATGCACTACTTCCATCTAAAACTTGGGGCACAACAGCAACTGAATAGAGAGCCAGGACTCAGGAGAAGGGAGTCCCCGAGAGATGCTACAGCTGTCTGCCATACAAGTAGAGTTGTTAGGAACATCTGACAGGAGGAACTCCAGAGTACTACGGTACTGGAGCTCTTCACACCTTAAGGTGCAATAGAGGAGTCGTTCAGGAGAGGTACCTGTTGGCGGAGTGTTGGAGAGGAGAATTCTGACTTGCCCGGGAGGTTGACTGAGTCTCTGCCCCGGAGGACACGGCACGGAGGCAGGCACCAGTGTGGACCACGGACTGTGAGTAAAGCTTTGGAACTGCAAGCCCTGGTGTCTTCCATTCATTTGAGCGCTAACACCATCAGCACCGTTACATCTGGGTACCAGCAGTCCTCACACCACCTGCGCCTATTCTCATCTATTGCCATTACACTGCCCTGGGGTTACAGCTTCACCTGTGGGGATCTACACCACCTATGCTGCAACACACCATCAGCCCCAGAGGATCTGCACGCAGCGTTGGCTTAACATCTTGCTTGCCAAACACCACAGGTGGCGTCACGAACTATCACATAAACTATATCACAAACCACCATTGATTTGGGCGCCCAGGACCATGGACCGGGTCACCGCCGCTGTGACACCTTTCCCCCTGACACCGGCCCGGTACCGAGTCCCCACATCCCTGGGAGGGCGACCCATATAGGAGGTGCAAATTCATCCAGGGCACATTGAAGTGTTTGTTTCATTGTAAAGCTTCAGTGCAGAATCAGGACATGAGAGGGAGGAGATAGGGGCCAGTGAAAACTTCAAGTTCTTCATAAGTTTCTGAGTGTTAATGGCTTGTATGTTTCTATAAGTATGGACAGCGGGGGTGACCTGAGCGGCCTGGCAGTTCTTGATAGAGAATGAAAGAAGGTTGTGGTCAGAGAGTGGGAGAGGAGATTTTGCGAAATCATCCACTGCACAAATCCGGGAGAAGACCAAGTCGAGGGAGTTTCCATTTTCATGCGTTGGAGAATTAGTAAGCTCTGAAAGGCCAGACAAGGAGGTTAGAGATAAAAGGTGGGTAGCAGATGGGGAGAGGGGAAGAGCAATGGGGATGTTGAAATCGCCCCTGCTGAGGGTAGGGGTGTCACAGGAGAGAAAATGTGGAAGCCAAGTGGCAAAATGATCCAGAAAATGATGGGAGGGGCTGGGAGGACGATACACCTCCGCCACTCGCATGGAGAAGGGGGTGTAGAGTCTGACAGCATGGACCTCAAAAGAAGGGAAGACAAGTGTGGGTACTTAAGGGATAACCTGAAAGGTACACTTGGATGATAGAAGCAGACCCATGCCTCCACCTGCTTTTTTGTCTGATCTTGGAGTACAAGAAAAGTGTAATGCCCATATGAAAGAGCAGCAGCGGTAGTGTCTGACTGCTGGATCCAGGTTTCAGTAAGAGCCAGGAGGTTAAGAGAATTTGAAAGGAAGAAGTCATGGATGAGGGAGAGTTTATTACACACTGAGCGAGAATTCCAAATGGCACAATTAAGAGAGACAGATGGCATGCTGGGAATATTAATAAGATTAGAGGGGTTTCTGAGTGTAGCAGTTGGGGGTTTGACTTTCTATAACATGGGGGACCAGGGTTGGGAGCAATGTCTCCGAGACTAGGAGGAGGATAGAAAGAGTAGATGGTTAAATGATTTGTGGGAGTGTCTCTTTTGTTGGATGGTGGGACTGACTGGATCTGTGCAATTTAACAATGTGAAAAGAGCGTGAGTGCTATATATAGGAGAGGAAAGGAGTGAGGGGCCGATATGGATGGAGTGTAGAGAGTTAATGCCAGAACGGTGGATGTGTGTGAATGCAGCTGCCAGGATATAAATTATACAAATGCATCTGGTAAATATGTGTTGGAATCCAAATGTACAGGGAATAGATGTAAATAAATGATTGCCTGTCTCCTGCCCTGTCTAACTCCCATGTTATTGCTGCCTCATACTTTGATCAAATGTACTTTGATTAAATGTGCATAAATGCCCCCTGCATAAATGCTCCCCCAAACTAGGTCTGAATATATAGCAGGCTAGTTCTCAGATCTTGTTTTTTTTCTCCTCATTATCAATCAAGCTAAAACTGAGACAGCAGGACCCAATAAATGTTGTGGTCAGATAAACAAATGTCCAGCACTACATGGCTCATAAAGCACTTTGAAAAGTTACTTGACCTCACAACATAAGGGGACAAGCAGAGTAAGTTGAAATAACTATATACCAAATATATACTTGCTAAGATGAAACACATATGTAGCAGTCAGGATTGTCAGGAACACCGCACTGCACTTGCTCACTGAGCCAGTGCACTTGTCCTGAATAAGACAAACTGTGCTCTAAGATACCTGTTGAGCGGGCAGTAGCAGAGAAGATGCGTGCTTCAGACTAACAGGACCTAAAGCACATGACTGCTATGGGCGTGGCCTAAACTCCAGAGAGCTAGGAGCTGCAGGAAAACTCCTAGAATGGTAACTATGGGACAAAGTTACCAAGGGGCATAGACATGGACGTAAACAGATCAAGCCGGGGTCAAAGCACGAGATAGAATGACAGTACCAAAGGGCAAGACAGAACGGATAGTCAGGACGTAGTCAAGAAGTCAGAAACCAGAGAAACAGATATACAGTACAGAATCAACAGGCAAACTCACAATGGGGGACAGAACCGGGTCAGAACCATATAAGCAAGCTAGAAGACAATCAACAGGCACAGGCACACAGGGGCCAACACACTCGGCCAAAGGCAAAAGTATAACTGACGGCCATTGGAGTTTCCCAGGGCTATAAGAAGCTCTCCCTGAACCAAAGAGAAGCCACAATAATTAACCCCAGGCATGCAGGTCAAAGCCTGCACTGGGCTCAAGACATTAACCCCTGACGTGCAGGTCAAAACCTGCACTGGGATCATGAGAGTACCCCCCTCTCAACGGGCGGCCTCTGGACCCCCAGGCTTCCCCGGGTATTTTGCATGGAAAGCCCGAACCAGGTGATCTGCATGTAGAGAGTGAGCAGGGACCCATGAGCGATCCTCTGATCCATATCCCTTCCAGTGGACCAGGCACTGCAAGGAGCAGCGCACCCGCCGAGAGTCCACAATATGTCTGACCTCGTACTCCAAGTGACCCTCCACCAACACTGGAGGAACAACAGACTCGGGGTCCTCCTTGACAGACCCCATGGGTTTCAACAGAGATTTATGGAACACATTGGATATTTTTAAGGAGGCTGGAAGACGCAACCTATATGCCACTGTGTTGACTATCTCCATAATCTCATACGGACCAATGAATTTTGGTCTCAATTTAACTGATGGTACCTTCAAGTTGATGTTACGTGTGGAAAGCCAAGCCTTCTCCCCCACCTGAAACATGTGTCCTGGGGCTCTCTTTTTGTCAGCAAAATATTTGTACCTCCCCTGGGCCTGAGAGATATTACGCTGGACTTCAGCCCAAAGGTTTTTAAACCGTTAAACGGACCCCTCTGCCCCTGGACAACCGGAATCCACCTGTGAAAACTCCCCAAAATGAGGATTAAATCCATAATTGATCAGGAATGGAAACATGTTGGTGGACTGACTCACCCGGTTGTTAAAAGCGAATTCTGCCAACGGTAACGCATCACACCAAACCTCCTGTCTGGCGGAGGTCAGACACCTGAGAATTTGTTCCTGAGAGTTTGATTGGTGCGTTCCGTCTGACCATTACTCTCCGGGTGATATGCCAATGAGAAGGAGAGTGAGATGCCCAATTTCATACAGAATGCCCTCCAAAATTTTGCCGCAAACTGCACACCTCTGTCAGACACCACATTCAGAGGTACCCCATGTAATCGGACCACATGCTGCACAAACAACCTTGACAATGTTTCTGCTGAGGGTAATGCTGCCAAGGGAATGAAGTGGGCCTGTTTTGAAAACCTATCAACCACCACCTAGATTATGGTATTGCCCCTGGAAGGTGGAAGACCAGTAATAAAGTACATGGAGAGATGAGTCCATGGCCTATCAAGAACCGATAAAGGTATGAGTTCCCCAGCCGGCCGATTATGCAAGCTTTTGGAATGGGCACACAAACCACAAGCAGAAATGAATTTCTTGACATCGGACCCCAGTGAAGGCCACCAAAAAACCCTGGCTACTGCCTCTCTAGTGGCCGTGATACTGGGATGAGTACTCAGCCTAGACTCCTGAAACTACTGCAGAAATCTAGGCCGCAATAAATCTGGAGCAAAATTTATCCCCTGGTCGCCGGAGCTAGGAACTGAGCACTCAAGATTTCTTGATCTAACTCAGAGACCCCTGCCACTACCACCCCTGGGGGAAGAATGGAGGACGGCGGCTCGGGGGGAGACACCCAGTCAAAACTTCTGGACAGGGCATCCGATTTAACATTTTTGGACCATTTTTGGACATTTTTGGTCGAAAAGTAATGGAGAATTGAAATCGTGAAAAAAAGTGACCAACGGGTTTGTCTCAGAGTAAGCCTCTTAGCAGATTCAAGGTATGCCAAATTTTTGTGATCCGTGATAACAGTGATAGGGAGAGCCGTCCCTTCCAAAAAGTGCCTCCATTCTTCGAATCCCAGCTTGATCGCAAGAAGTTCTCTATTTCCTACATCATAGTTTCTCTCGGCGGAAGAGAACTTCTTGGAGAAGAAGGCACAGGGTTTGAGATTAGTAAGGGTGGCCGGACCCTGGGACAGCACAGCCCCCACCCCCACTTGAGAAGCATCCAACTCCACAATGAATGGTTTGGACGGGTCTGGTTGGACCAACACTGGGGCGGACATGAAACATTTCTTAAGAGCTGAGAAGGACTCTTTAGCGAGTACAAACCAATTTTTTACATCAGCCCCCTTCCGGGTAAGATCCGTGAGTGGTTTAACCACTTGTGAGAAACCTTTAGTGAATCTCTGGTAATAGTTCGCAAATCCTAAGAAGCACTGGAGCCCCTTGAGATCTCGAGGCTGAACCCAGTCAGCGATCACCAGCACCTTCTTAGGATCAGGGCAGTTAGTTTTCCTCTTTTCCTGCTTTAGGCGTATTTAATTCTCCGATTGTGATGAGGCGTCTAGGACCACCGTAGGAACGCTCCACGACTGCTGCTAGTTGCGTGTTAGGATCAGGGGCCTGCAGTCTGCATAGTTACCAACCTCTTTGGTTTTCTGAGACTTAGCTTGTTTGTTTTTTATTTCCTCCTCGGCTACCCATTCTTAACAGAATCACCAGCCATACCGCAGATTCTAGGGTACTCAAAAGCAGGAAGGAAGGAGAGACAAAAAAAAAGAAGAAAAAGTGTCAGAATTTTTTTTTTTATGCATTTTTTGCTCTTTCTCTGGGGCCGTAGGAGGATTTTTTTTTCTTAATGGAGATTAAGCAATTGTCTGATCGTGTAGAGCAGCTCGCTGCTGAAGTGCAGGGAATTTCCACCTATCTCGCTCAATCACATGCTGTTGAACCCAAGATCCCTACTCCTGATGTGTTTTTTGGGGATCGGTCTAAATTTTTGAATTTTAAGAATAATTGTAAATTATTTCTTGCCTTGAAGCCTAACTCATCGGGAAGCTCTGCGCAGCAGGTTAAAATTGTCATCTCCTTGCTGCGCGGCGATCCCCAGGATTGGGCGTTTTGTATGACACCTGAAAATCCTATTCTGACTAATGTGGATGCCTGGGTGTAAATTTCCCAAGAGTCGGCCAAATGCTAGAATCCTAGACAGGCTAGATGGGCCTTGTTTTTCACGCGTTTTAATGTTGTGATCTCTTTTCTTCCGGGCACTAAGAATGTTAAGGCAGATGCCCTTTCTAGGAGTTTCTTTGCTGATTCTCTTAATGTGACTGAGCCTACTACTATCCTAGGTGAGGGGGTAGTTCTTTCTGCCATTTCGCCCGATTTGAGACGCGCCCTGGAGGAATTTCAGAAGGATAAACCTGAGCATTGCCCTATGGGAAGATTGTATGTTCTGGACCAGTGGAGAAAGAGAGTGATGTCTGAAGTCCATTGCTCCGCATTGGCTGGTCATCCAGGTATTTTTGGTACCAGAGATTTGGTGAGTCGGTCGTTTTGGTGGCCTGCCTTATCTCGTGATGTCAGGAATTTTGTACAGTCCTGTGGGACTTGTTCTCGGTCTAAACCCTGTTCTCGTTCTAGTGGGTTGCTGATGCCCCTGCCGGTGCCCAAGAGGCCATGGACCCATATCTCAATGGATTTTATTTCTGATCTTCCTGTCTCTCAGAGAATGACTGTTATCTGGGTAATTTGTGATAGATTTTCGAAGATGGTCCATCTTGTACCACTCCCAAAGTTGCCATCTTCCGCTGAGTTGGTACCCTTGTTTTTACAACAGGTGGTTCGGTCACACGGGATTCCTGAGAACATAGTGTCCGATAGAGGGGTCCAGTTTGTTTCCAGATTTTGCAAAGCCTTTTGTTCCAATCTGGCAATTCAGTTATCCTTCTCCTCCGCGTTTCATCCCCAGACCAATGGGCAGACTGAGAGAACAAATCAGACCCTGGAGTCTTATTTAAGATGTTTTACATCTGCTGATCAAGATGATTGGGTCTCATTTTTGCCCTTGGCCGAATTTGCGCTGAACAATAGATCTAGTTCTGCCACCTTGATGTCACCCTTTTTCTGTAATTTTGGGTTTCATCCTTGATTCTCTTCAGGGCAAGTGGAATCTTCGTCCTGCCCAGGTCTGGGGACTGTGGTTGTTAGAATGCAGCAGATATGGGACCAAGTGGTAGATAAATTGTCACTCTCTCAGGAAAAGGCCCAGCGTTTTTACAACCGGCATAGGACCATTGGTCCCTGGTTTAAAGTGGGTGATATGGTTTGGTTGTCATCTAAGAATATTCCTATGAAGGTTGCATCTCCAAAATTTAAGCCAAGATTTATTGGACCTTATAGGATTTTGGAGATTCTTAATCCTGTTTCTTTTCGACTGGCTCTTCCAGTTACGTTTAAAATCCATAACGTATTTCACAAATCACTGTTGAAGAGGTTTGTTGAGCCAGTAGTTCCTGTAGCGGCACCTCCTGACCCTGTGTTGGTTAAAGGCAATATGGAATATGAGGTAGAGAAAATATTGGATGCTCGTTTGGTTAGATGGAGACTCCAGTATTTGATCAAATGGAAGGGTTATGGCCAGGAGGATAATTCTTGGGTCTCTGCCTCTGATATTCATGCCAATAAATTGGTTCGTGCTTTTCACCGGGCCCATCCTGATCAGCCTGGTGGCATGGATGAGGGTTCGGTGATCCCTCCTCAAGGGGGGGTACTGTTATGAGCTCATTTTCTGCTCCACCAGTTGAGAGTTCCCCTTCCGTTCGCTCTCTGGTGGTGACAGGAGGTAGAGAGGTTGGCTTAAGTGGTAGTGATCTGCCACCTGGTGAGGAAGATAACGAATGGATCTCGGGAGGATCAGAATGGATATAAGACAGCCGACGCCCTATCCTAGTGCTGGTGATTCAGTCTGCTTCTCAGGTCTAGGACTCCGCTCTATTCCAGTCTTCTCAAGATAAGTTTGTTTTTTGCTAATGTTCACACTTGCTCTTGTTGGTCATTTCAGTTTTTGTGTGGTCAGCCAGCCCGGCTGGGCTGTGCTGAATTTCCACACTTATTTGCCAAATTGTCTTTTTTTGTCCCTTATTAGATTGGTCTCTTTTTGCTCTGTCTCAGAATATTTCAGAGTGCTGATATAGTGGGAGAAGTCTAGTGACTTCAGGGCTAATTTTGCTATCAGTTGTGTTGGACATTTTTGTAGGGTTTATTGGCAGATTGCAGACAGTTTCTTTCCTTTCCTGTCCTTTCTAGTTAGTTTGGCCCCATCGTTTGCTCAGCCTATTTTCCTGCCTTTGTTTGTGTTTTCATCTGGTTTAACCGTCAATACATGTGGGGGGCTGTCTCTCCTTTGGGGTCTGCTCTGGGGCAGTTAGTTTTCGTTTTTTCCTTTTTTAGGCTTATTTAGTTCTCCGGTTGTGACAAGGCATCTAGGACCACTGTAGGAACGCTCCACGATTGCTGCTAGTTGCGTGTTAGGATCAGGGGTCTGCAGTCTGCATAGTTACCAACCTCTTTGGTTTTCTGAGACTTAGCTTGTTTGTTTTTTATTTCCTCCTCGGCTACCCGTTCATAACACATCTCCTAAATTTAAGCCAAGATTTATTGGTCCTCATAAGATTTTGGAAATTCTTAATCCTGTTTCGTTTCGATTGGCTCTTCCAGTTACGTTCAAGATCCATAACGTATTTCACAAATCTCTGTTGAAGAGGTTGGTTGTTCCTATGGCAGCACCTCCTGACCCTGTGTTGGTTGAAGGCAATGTGGAATATGAGGTAGAGAAAATATTGGATTCTCATTTGGTGAGACGGAGACTCCAGTATTTGGTCAAATGGAAGGGTTATGGCCAGGAGGATAATTCTTGGGTCTCTGCTTCTGACATTCATGCCAATAGATTGGTTCGTGCTTTTCACCGGGCCCATCCTGATAGGTCTGGTGGCGTGGATGAGGGTTCGGTGACCCCTCCTCAAGGGGGGGTACTGTTGTGAGTTAATTCTCTCGTTCACCAGTTGTGAGTTCTCCTTCCAGACTCCCTCTCTGGTGGTAACAGGAGTTAGAGAGGCTGATTTGATCGGTGGAGATCTGCCACCTGAGAATGAGGATGACGATTGGATCTCAGGAGTCTCAGATTGAATTTAAGACAGCCGACGCCCTATTCAGTTGCTGGTGATTCCTTCTGGCTTATCAGCTCTTGATTTTCAGCTCTGTGCCAGTCATCTAAAGCTAAGTTTTTCTGCTAATGTTCACACTTGATTTTGTTGGTCTATTCAGTTTTTTTGTGTGATCAGCCAGCCCCCTGGGGCTGTGCTGAATTTCCACTCTTATTTATCAGTATTTTGCCAATTGGCTTTTTGTCCCATACTAGTTCGGTCTCTTTTTGCTCTGTATCAGAATATTTCAGAGTGCTGATATAGTGGGAGAAGTCTAGTGACTTCAGGGTTAATTTTGCTATCAGAAGTGTTGGACATGATTTTTGTAGGGTTTTTTGCAGGTTGCAGACAGTGTCTTTCCTTTCCTTTCCTGCCTAGTTAGTTTGGGCCCCATCATTTGCTCAGCCTATTTTCCTGCCTGTGTGTGTGCCTTCATCTTGTTTCACTGTCAATACATGTGTGGGGGCTATCTATTTCTTTGGGGTCTGCTCTGGGGCAGTTAGTTTTCCCTTTTCTTGCTTTAGGCTTATTTAGTCCTCCGGCCGTGACGAGGCATCTAGGAACATCGTAGGCACGCTCCATGGCTACTGCTACTTGTATGGTAAGATCAGGGATCTGCAATCTGCATAGTTACCAACCTCTCTGGTTTTTTGTGACTTAGCTTGTTTTGCTTTTTTCTCCTCGGTGACCCATTCATAACAGGATACTATGTAATAAAGGACTGTGCTATACATAACAAAAGAGGGTGTTATATAGTAAGGGATGGCACTATACATAACATTGATTTTTGTGTTTATAACGAATATGTTATTGATTGAAGCAATGAGAGTAAATATTTCTCACATTTCTGCTGTAAACATCTTTAGGTGTTTTTTATTTAATTAACTTGTTGTCTTTTAATAGTGTGGTAGATTGGCTCTTTAAGCTATTCATTTGGTTTATTACATGTAGTATAAACCAAAGTGAAGCAAAAATAACCACTGCCCTTTTAGAAAAACAGGAAAACAAATAAAGTGGTAGCACAAAGCACAGTCCTTGAGGCTGTGGGGAGCTACCCACTCCCAGTGTCAGACTGAAGTACATTGGATCTACCAGAGGATTTGATTCTGAAGGGCCACATTTCTCCCACACTCAAGAGCCCCATAGCAGATGCAAGGTTTGTACTATGATCTCTCCTGAAGGAGAAGGCTGGGCCCACCAGAGAATTCTCCCATTCTCTGGTGGGACAGTCCAACCCTGTACTCACTCAAGGTTAGCAAAAGGCAAGGTTAAGGTTTTAGCACAAACATGCACACCTCCCTGGAGTTAGCCTGTCCAGTCACTGAACCCTGAATACCCCAGGAGGTCTCCTATTTAAACCCCAGTCCAGACCCTGGACTGGGTAGGAGATAATGTGGACAACGTCCCACCCATTCTATGATTGTTCACAAAAACCCAGCCCTAAAAATGGCTGATTAACTCCTCACAACACATAATTTACTGGAGGAAATTTCTAGGTTCAAATCACTGAAGCTAATAGCCTCAGTTAAACATATCTCCCCTCCAGCACTTTGCCTATGACTTTGTCACAATAGTTGCAATTATGTTAATTATTAAGTGGTAGGAGGTGGTAAATACTGTTTTCTGTCTTTTCTGGTGTCCTATGGAGACATGGGAATTGGATTAGGGAGGAAGGTCATTGATTTTTTGAGTATGATTGGGACCATTAGATTATATGGAGTGGCGAGGCATTTTATTTTAGGAATATTGCCTAGTACAGAGTGTGAAGTGAGAGTCAGCAGAAAGGAAGTGGGCTAGATACTGTAGTGTGTACTAACAAGAAAAATGTAGGTAGGTAGTGGCCAGTAAGTAGCATTTGAAGTAATGCATTTGAAGTCTCAAGGATGGCAAAAGACGGTGGGCTCTGCAAAAATGTGCCACAATACAATGTGTAGAAATAACTGGAAAAATATAGGGCCGAGAGCAAATACTGCACCAGGAAGGGCACAAATGTTAAATTTTACAACTGTCATGAATTTATATAATTCTGAGGTCAGATGTGTGTAGCAAATTTATGTAGCAAAACATAGATTTGTTTTCTATAGAGTTGAGCGAAACGGGTCGGTGATATTCAAAAGTCTGCGACTTTCGCTGAAGTCGGGTTTCATGAAATGAAACCCGACCATAGCGTGAGGTCGGCCATGAGGTCGGCGACCAGAGCGCCAAAGTCGCGTTTCAAAAGATGCTTCCAGCGCCCTTTTTCAGCCAATGATGGAGGACGCACACTGTGGGCAACGCGATGACATAGGCATCGGTCACCACCATCTTTGAGAAGGGCATGCAAGTGATTGGCTGGCTTTGTGTGGCGTCACAGGGGCTATAAAAGGGTGTGAACACCGACCGCCTTCTTTCTTCTGCCGATATTAGCATTAGGGAGAGGTTGCTGCTGCTGATTCAGAACAAGGGAGAGAGTTAGGCAGGGAAGAAGAACCAAAAAACTGCTTCTGCTGTTAGCGATTTCCACTTACAACACAACACTGTGTGTGCAGTGACAGGGGAGGCTCTATTTTTGTGCATCAGCTCTGTTGGTTATTAGGCTGCCTTATAAGGCTCCCTGATAGCTGCATTGCTGTTTGCACACTGCTGTGCAAACTGCTTTTTTAAAAGCAAAAATACTTTTCTTCCTCTTTTCTGCACAGTTACCAAGCGTTCATTTTTCCACCCTTTTGTGTGTGCAGCAGTCCTGTTATTAGGCTGCCTGCGTCCATACTTGTGTAAAGTATAGCGTGTCACTACTACAGGGTGCACAAGTAGGTTACCCAGACCCAAGTGAATAATAAAGTAACTTGGCACTCAACTGAATGATCCTTTTTGAAAATAAGTTTTTATTGTGGCAGTCACAAAGGACGTTTCGGCCTACAATTGCCGACTGCTGCAGATGATGAAGTTAAAAGTGGAGAATTATATAAGATCCTATTACAAGGCAGTGATTTTGGAGGTTACTGCAATGACCAACTGTCTATAAAAGGTGTAGTGCTCTGGTGAATCCGGGAGAAATTGGAACAGGCAATGGAGCTTAAGGTCTCTAGGGGCTTTATGCCTGTAAGAGTTTATGCCTGGTGGGTATGGGTTAATATCTGTTGATACTTGAGCCAATTAATGTTAGAGAAAAATAAATTTCTTATAATCCTATGAGGTTAATGCCTGAGGCGCTTTAACAGTCTTGTATCAGTAGATCGGGTTACATGAACACGTGCAGGTGTAGTGCCTGGGCGTATGGACCTGGACGCAGTATCCGCTGCTAGCCCTGGACGCCACTGATACAAGACTGTTAAAGCGCCTCAGGCATTAACCTCTTAGGATTATAAGAAATTTATTTTTCTCTAACATTAATTGGTTCAAGTATCAACAGATATTAACCCATACCGACCAGGCATAAACTCTTACAGGCATAAAGCCCCTAGAGACCTTAAGCTCCATTGCCTGTTCCAATTTCTCCCGGATTCACCAGAGCACTACACGTGTTATAGACAGTTGGTCATTGCAGTAACCTCCAAAATCACTGCCTTGTGATAGGATCTTATATAATTCTCCACTTTTAACTTCATCATCTGCAGCAGTCGGCAGACTGATGAAGGCCAATTGTAGGCCGAAACGTCCTTTGTGACTGCCAGAATAAAAACTTATTTTCAAAAAGGATCATTCAGTTGAGTGCCAAGTTACTTTATTATGCGTCCATACTTGGACTGAGAGCATCATTGTCAGTGTCCTCAAATCTCTAGTGAGATCCAAATTCTCACCAATCCTATAGACACCCTCCACCTTGTCATACACCATCCAATTTCAGCCTGTTACATTGAGGTGTAATCTCTCCTGGGCCTGGGCGTCCTCAAATCTATAAAAAAATATTCAGAATTGAGAGTCCTCAGTGGTGGATACCTTTTAATGGCTAACTGAAAAGATGGTTACACATTGCAAGCTTTCGAGACTACTCAGGTCTCTTCATCAGGCATAGACTAATACAAAATCTGAAGAGTCATATATTTATGCACAATACAGCACAGAAAAAATGCAATAGATGAGACAAGTGACGTGAAGCAGAATTATGATTATGGGAGAGGGAGAAACAAATATTGGACCAGTTCATAGATAAGGAGTCTGGATGTTTTATTGACCTCTGATTGGGGTCTCCTAATGTGTTGTGATGCCCCCACAAGGTCTTAGGAGCAAATTCCTTAATTGATGTAAAAAGACATAAATCCATGTGACACATTCATTCCAGCATTGAGAGTGTCAAAGGTCGTGAGATTCAAACTCTCACCAATCCTATAGACACCCTCTACCTTGTCATACACCATCCAATTTCAGCCTGTTACATTGAGGTGTAATCTCTACTGGGCCTGAGAAAATAGTTCTGCGTCCTCAAATCTATAGTGAGATTCAAATTCTCACCAATCCTATAGACACCCTCCACCTTGTCATACACCATCCAATTTCAGCCTGTTACATTGAGGTGTAATCTCTCCTGGGCCTGAGACAATAGTTCTGCGTCCTCAAATCTATAGTGAGATTCAAATTCTCACCAATAGTAGATACACCTTCTACCTTGCTTTACAGTACCATATAGCTGGTGGTATTTTGGGTACATTTTCACAAAAATGAGGAAGTATGGTGGAAGACGCCATGGAAGTGGGCGGGGGTTGCCAGCTGGACCAGATGGTGGTGGTGGTGTTGCATCTGTTGGTAGTGGCAAAAGCACAATAGCACCTAAGGCAGGAGGTGTTGAGCCTACGTCATCGTGTGGCTCCCCAAGGCCTCGAAGGCTCTCTTTTCTGGGAGTAGGTAAACCACTTTTAAAGCCGGAGCTTCAGGAACAAGTTTTGGCTTACATTGCTGACACAGCCTCCAGCTCTCTCACCTCCTCTTCTGAAGTTTCAAAAAATAAAAGCACTGAGTTGTCAGTGGAGGCTCCTGGTCAGGAGCAACACCTTTCCTTGTGTCCTTCACCCCTACCAAAATTGAAGGATGTGGCAGGCCACACTACCGATTACTCCATGGAGCTCTTTTCACATACCATGCCTGGGTTAGCAAGTCAAATGGTGATTTCCCCAGTCCAAGATGAATCTGACATGGAGTGCACTGATACACAGCCACTGCTAGATTTTTCTGCTGGTACATTCACTCAGAGCACTACATTGTCCTCTCAGTGTACTGAGACAGAATCAGACCCTGATGAAGCTCAGGTGCCCCTTCCCGCATACTATACCACCTTACACGGTGACACAGAGGAAGGTGCACATGAAATTGAGGAGGAGGTGATGGATGACCCAGTTGTTGACCCAGATTGGCATCCATTGGGGGAAGAGGGTGCCGCTGCCAATAGCTCAGAAGAGGAGGAGGAGGATCCGCAGCAGGCAACGAGATCGCAACAGCTGTTATCCGGCATGACCGTAGCAGTCCAAAAATGTGTTACAAAAACCAAAAGAGTTGCAGGACAGCTTGGCCAGACGGTCAAATTAGCACAGCGTGCAAGGTCTCAAAATGTTTTCCATAGTAGGAAGAGTGCAGTGTGGCACTTTTTTGAACAAAATCCTAATGATCAGGCAAAAGTTATCTGTAAGAAGTGCGCAAAGACCTTTAGCCGAGGGAAAAAATCTGAGAAATTTGAATACCAGTTGCATGGTTAGACATTTAACCACCATGCACTTGCAAGTGTGGATGGACTACCAAACCTCACGTACCACATGTGCACCTGCTCCGAATAAAGGTAGTCAGCAATGCTACATCGCTTTACCCACTGTAAGCCAACCGGTTAGCACACCACCAGCAGCAAATGTCGAGGTGTCGTCGCAAGGGCAAAGCAGTCATGGAATCACAATGTTATTGCTACAAAAGACTGAATCTAGGCCATCAGCAACACCACCAACACCATCACCAACCCTCTCTCAGTCCGCCATGTCCACCGCTAGTTCCACCATATGCAGCTCTCAAGTCCAGCTCACCCTACCAGAGACTCTGAGTAGGACAAGAAAGTACTCATCCTCTCATCCACGTACACTGGCTTTGAACGCCCACTTTGCCAAACTAATCTCGTTAGAGATGATGCCCTACTGGTTGTTTGAAAGCAAAGCTTTCTGCGAGCTCATGGCCTACGCAGTACCAGGCTATGACCTACCCAGTCGGCACTTCTTTTCGCGAAAAGCCATCCCAACCCTCCACGTGCATGTGAAAGACCGCATTGTCCATGCAGTCAAGCAATCAGTGAGTGGAAGGGTGCACCTCACAACTGATGCATGGTCCAGTAGGCATGGCCAGGGCCGTTATGTGTCCATCACTGCGCACTGGGTTAATGTGGTGGATGCAGGGTCCACAGGGGACAGTGGCGGTGGGACAGTGCTGCCTAACCCACGGTATAGGAAACAGTTGGCTGTAGGCGTTCGACCCTCCTCCTCCTCCTCCAGAAGCAAAAGCTCATCCACAGAGCGCAGTCGCACGAGCACTCCATCCGCAGCTGCCAGTGTTGCACACGAGTTGTCCCACTATCGAACAGATAGTGGTAAGCGTCAGCAGGCTGTATTGAAGATGATGTGTTTAGGCGACAACAGACACACCGCGGAGGTACTGGCCGACTACTTGCAGCAACAAACTGAGTCATGGCTGGGCAGTCTACATCTTGAGGCAGGCAAGGTAGTTAGTGATAACGGCCGGAATTTTGTGGCAGCCATAGCCCTTTCAAAACTCAGACACATACCTAGCCTGGCTCACACCTTGAACCTGGTTGTGCAGTGCTTCCTCAATAATTATCCGGAGTTAACAGCCCTGCTCCATAAGGTGCGAAGACTGTGCTCGCACATCCGCCGGTCGCCCGTACACTCCAGACGTATGCAGAAGCTGCAGCGATTTCTCCACCTTCCCAAGCACCGCCTAATTATCGACATTGCAACAAGGTGGAACTCCACCCTGCACATGGTTCAGAGGCTGTGCGAACAGAGGCAGGCTCTAATTCATTTGTGGGAGGATACACGGGCAGGCAGTTTGCAGGCAGACATGGAGTTGTCTGGTGTGCAGTGGTTGAAGCTGAAAGACCTCTGTAAAGTCCTTCAGTGTTTTGAGGAATGCACACGGCTGGTAAGCGCAGACGACACCATCATAAGCATGAGCATCCCACTTATGCGTCTGCTCATGCAAACTTTGACACACATTAAGGAGCAGGCGTCTGCAGCAGAGGAGGAAGGGGAGGAGGGAAGCCTTGATGACAGTCAGCCATTGTCTGCTCAGGGAAGTCTCGTGGACGAGGTGGAGGAGGAAGAGGAGGAGGATGATGGGGATGATTATTTTGGGGAGGAGGATGCTTCTCAGGGGGCAAGAAAAAATGTTGGCGTGGCAAGGATAGGTACAGGGTTTGTGCGTTACTGGAGGGATGTTGATTTGCCAGAAAGTGCTCTTCCACCCAGGACTCACAGTACATCATTGACACCTGGAACATTGGCCTACATGTCTGATTATGCCTTGCAGATCCTAAAAAGGGACCTCCGCATTGCCAAAATGATGAACGATGCCGACTACTGGTTGGCCAGCATCCTGGATCCACGTTATAAAGGCAAATTCCAAAACATCATGCCACAGGAGTACCTAGAGCTAATATTGGCTAACAAACAAGCAACTCTGGTAAACCGTTTGTTTGAGGCATTCCCAGCACACAGCGGCGGTGATGTTTTTCCAATGAGCCATAGGGGGCAACATGGAAGAGGTGTTCATGGTGCACACAGCCGAAGTGGCGTTGGACACAGGGGTTTTATGACCATGTTGTGGACTGATTTTTCAAGTACCGCTCACACGACTGGTAATACTGCATCGATCGAAAGTGACAGGAGACAGCAGTTGTCAACTATGGTAACAAACTACTTCTCCTCCCATATCGATGTTCTCCCTCACCGGTCATTCCCCTTTTACTATTGGGCCAGTAAACTTGACACCTGGCCTGAATTGGCACAATATGCCTTACAGGAGCTCGCTTGCCCTGCTGCTAGTGTGTTATCTGAACGAGTCTTCAGTGCTGCTGGATCAATCCTGACAGAAAAAAGGACCCGTCTGTCGACTCAAAATGTTGATGATCTAACCTTCATTAAAATGAACCATGCATGGGTTTCAACGTATTTTGTCCCACCCTCCCCTGCTGACACGTAAGTTGCCAGAAAAATGGCTTGCTTTTGTCCTCCTCTTCCGCGGACTTCTCCAATTACTCCATTTGCAGCTGCTTAATGTCCAACATCAACATATGCCATTTTTTCCACCTGCCTAACTGGGCTGCCTCACTCCACAGGGCCAGGGTCACTACCTGGCACACGCACCCGTGCGAGTGGCGTTGCCCTGGACAGGTGGATGGGCACACTCTTTGGCAACGGCACTGGCACAAGGTCCCTCATAGTAGAATCAAATGTCTCTGACGGTGGGGGTGCACACCCGCCGTCAGACACACCGGCATACTATGAGGGGCCCTGTGCCAGTACCGCCACCCATGAGTGGGCCCCCCCTGCTTGCTCAAGGCACCAGCACTTGCAATACTTACCTCTCCCTGCTCCACCACTGTGTAGTCTGGCCTGTTAAATGCTTCTCTGGGACTGCCAAAACAAAATTGGTGAAATGATAGATGATGGTTAAGACGTAGCTATGCCCTGTCCTGCTGGGCTCTATATTCAGATGATCAATGGCTTCCATTTGTCATAGACGTCAACTCACAATGAGATGCAGTGGTGGTTTATCATCAGCTTTCACGGTTTATCGACTCACAGACGTGTGACATTCCTGCCCACATTTTTAAATGTGTCCTCTCATGCCAATCCAATAGAATCGCCAACGGCCTGTGGCTTGTGTCTTTTGCACTCCAAAGTTACCTGACAGATCAGGATAGGCAGTGAGGACAATGTCTATATATGTCCCTGTGATCACAATTTGATGGAGATGAGTAACGGTGATGAGTTCCACGGTACTGTGATACAGCAAACCTTTCTTCACAAGAACTGTTTTCGCTGTCTCCACAGACAAAGTAATTGAGAGTCAGCATCGCCTCTGAGAATTCTCCCGGGAGTTTTTGATTAGTAATTCTAAAATTTCTGCAATCAGTCGACTTTCCGTCTGTACTTGTATCCATCTCTTTTCCTCTTGTGGAGAGTCTGGACTGTCTTACTGAGACTGAAATATATATGAAGATTGAAAAATACCCCAACAGTGTATACTGGTGTGCAGAAAGTCTGAGTCTGCCTACTGATTAGAGATGAGCGGTGTTCGAGTCGACCTGTTCGCCAAGTTAAAATTCCAGCTGTTTTGGGCGGTGTTCGAGCCGTTCGTCGAGCTCGAACACTTTGCTTAAAATTCGGCTGTTCGAGGTTCCGTTCGAGAACGGTTCGTTCACCGAAAGCGTAACTTCATTTTCACATTAATAATGGTTTTCAATGTTAATAGACTGTTTCATGGCATAGTAGCGGTGTGTGGTAGCAAGCTGTGTAGTACACTTGTCAAGGAGCTACACCGTGTGTGTTTCTAATTATTTTTTATCGCATCTTGTCCAGAAAATCCTTTTGGGCCTTGTAGCACTGTCTGCTACTCAGCAGAGTAGCCCACCAGTGAACCAAGCTTTGCCGCCTGTTTATGTAAGAACTGCGTGCTACTCAGCATAGAGCCCAGCTGTTAAGCAAGCTACAGCACCTGTGGTTTGGACGCTTAATTTTTTCTGGAATGCCGGTTAGGCCTAATTCTGGAATTCCGGTGGACCTGCACTAACTGGGAAATCCTCGTTTGCGGGGAAGAATTGTAATCCCAGATCCCCATCACTAACGGGGTTCAGCGGGTTATCTGCACCTGTAAGCGACACACGCTGGACCTTTCAGTGTAGTGCGCATGCAACCCCGGACATGTAAGGGCATGACAGACCTGTTATTGATCGATCTCGCGTGCCAGAGCCTCACGTGTCACTCTAGTAAGCTTGACGCGTACCGCGGGGGCATGCCGGAGTCTCGTTCGTTAACGGAATTAAGCTGACAAATTGCTAGCACAACTAAAAACGGACATCCACCACCACCCACAGAATCAACAAAGCTTGCAATCTGTCAATCTTTTCTGTAGCTGGCATGGTTGAGGATTCCCGGGTGGAGTCGAATTAAGCCGCAGGCTCCACTCCTGGTGGTACCCTTCTGGGCATTCCTTTAAGGTTCAGCTTTGCAACCATACTGCCCCCGGAAACCAAACACTTTGCCTTCATGGACGCTGTTCGGAGGTTCGTGGGAATAACTCCGCCCGATCAGCAGTTAGCCTAGTTGGCCTAATTTATGGTGGGAAGTCCGACGGTAAATGATCGTCTTCGATTTCAGATTTTTACTGTTTTTTGGTATTTTACATTTCTATTCCAGCCTTTCTTTACTTCATAAGGGCATGACATGCCTATATCTGTGTCTCCTCCTTTTACTCCTCCACCTCTTTTCTATATGTAGTTGCCGTTTTCCATATATTATTTTTGTATTCTGAGCATTTTGTCTGCTTTGGGACACCTTTTAAGGCGTTTTGTAATTGTTTTCTATGTGTTTGTATGTGTTTGTGTTTGCCTGCCATTGTTTTCAATGGGGTTCGACGGTGTTCTTCGAACGTTCGACGAACATTCGACGAACTTGCCTCCTGTGCGACGAACCAAAACGAACTGGAACACTAGCGGGGTGGCTCAACACTACTCCTGAATATATAGACGTACATTTTTAATGTTTAAACTATGCTATATATACCTGGTATCTGGTGATACTGTATTCTTTCTGCCAGGAAGTCCTCCTCCACCCACCACTCTAAGTGTATCATTGACACCTGGAACATTGTCCCACATGTGTGATTATTTCTTGCGGATCTTCTTGTTATATTGTGGTGTGATCCATTCTGAGCGTGTGACAGTCTGTGGGTTACTCCTGCAATTTAGATGTACATTTAAAAATTACCCCAACACTAGTGTATACAGCTCTATGCTTGTGATACATTACCCATTTACTGATTTTTATATTCTGGTCTAATCCAAACTGACCAAGTGAGAGTTATTTTCTGACTGTGGAAATAAATACTGAGATTGACAACAATGTCCCCTACACTGTGTACAGCTGTACTCTTCAGATCCATTACCATTTTACGGCTTTTTATATTGTGTTGTAATCCATACTGAGCCTGAGAGCGCCTGTGTCTGCCTCCTGAAATATCTACGGAGATTTAGAATGTTTAAACTATACTATATATACCTGCTATCTGATGATACTGTACACTTTTTCTACTTTTTATATTCTTGTCTAATCCATACTGAGCCTGTGAGCGTCTGTGTGACTGATGGTATATATAGGGAGATTGACAATCATCCTTTGACTGTATAGAGCTGTACGCTTCTGATACAGTACCATATATCTGATGTTATTTTGGGTTCATGTTCTGCAACATTTTGAAGTTTGGTGGAAGAGGCTGTGGACGTGGGCGGGCCAGCTGGTGCTGATGGTGGTGGTGCATCTGCTGGTAGTGGCAAAAGCACAATAGCAGCTAAGGCAGGAGGTGTTGAGCTTGCGTCATAGTCTGGCTCCGGAACGCCTGGAAGGCTACCTTTTCTGGGAGTAGGTTAACCGCTTTTAAAGCCGGAGCATGAGGAACTGGTTTTGGCTTACATTGCCGAAACAGACTCCAGCAAATATGCCCTCCTCTTCTAAAGTTTAAAAAAATGCAAGCACTGAGTCGTCAAGAGCTGGCTCCTGGTCAGGAAGAACCCCTTTCCTTGTGTCCTTCACCCCCACCAAAAGTGAATGATGCAGCAGGCCACACTTCACATTAGTCCATGTAGCTCTTTCTATCATACCATGCCTGGGTTATCAAGTCAAATTGTGAATTCCCCAGTCCAAGATGAATCTGACATGGAGTGTGGGTGGCCAGCCAGGGCAGTGGGGTTAATCGGTACCGGGCTGGTGTCTCAGAGGGATGTGTCACGTTGGTAGTGATGACCCATTCTGTGGCCCTGGGCGTCCATGCAAAGGGGTGAATAACATTTATAGGTGAATGATACGTGACGCCACCTGTGGTTTCTGGTCAGATTGACCCGCGCTGCAGTGTCGCTTCTCTGGGACAGATGTTGTGGTGCAGCTAAGATGTAGAAGCCCTGCACAGGTAGGGCAGTAGTCGCAGGGCAGATGAAAGAGTTGGTAGATGGTGTGCAGTGCAGGATGTAGCAGAGCCGTGCGCCAGGCGCAGGAGAAAGATGACAGACAGTCGTGCAGTTCCTTTACCTGTACTTGGTATGTGCCATCCAGGACCCAGAGTACAGATGGAGAAGGAGTTGGTCAGCCTGGAAGCAAATTTGGAATTCTCTCTCTGCAGGTAGGTAGTGTGGCCTCCGTTCTAGCGCTTATCTGAGGTACTCGCAGTACTGAGTTCACTGAATTTCCCCCTGTTGACTCTCTTTTGGAACTTTCTCGTATGGCAGGCAGCCAAAGCCTTTTCCTTCTGGCTCACACACGCTGCTGCTGGGGCCTCTGAGCCTTAGTTGGGACAGAGCATTTACAGCTGCTACTTCCTCCGATTTCTGCTGCAGGACCGTCAGTGTCCCTACAAACTCTGAGACCGGAATCCCGACCATGCGCTCCAGCTAGGAGTGAGCCTTAACTCTGCTCATCCTCCAGCTCCCCTTCTCACGTCCACACACTTCCCCTTCCCTTCACAGACTGCCCTAACTTACCTCCTCCTGACCACAGAGAGCAGCTCCTCAGCAGTCAGGTTCAGAGGTCTCCCTGCTGGCCTGGAGTGGGAACTGTGTTGTGTTCGTTTAACTGCTAGAGAGATCCTTCGTTGCTCCCAAGCATGACATCACACTCCCTAGAAGGAAGGTAATGCCACTGTGGCGACTGTACTCCTGGGGGCGCCACAAGTGCACTGATGCCCAGCCACTGCTAGATGATTCTGCTGGTACATTGACCCAGACCACTACATTCCCCTTGCACTCTACACAGCCAGAATCTGACCCTGATGAAACTCAGGTTCCCCTTCCCGCATACTATACCACCTTACACGGTGACAAAGAGGAAGGTGCAGATGAAAGTGCAGGTTCCTTGAGCAGGTGGGGGGGAATACTCATGCGTGACGGCACTGGCACAGGGCCCCTCATAGTACGCAAAAGTGTCTCTGCCGGTGGGAGGGCCCACCTGCCATCAGACACATCGCCGTACTATGAGGGGCCCTGTGCCAGTGCCGTCGCCAACGAGTGGGCCCCCCCTGCTTGCTCAGGATCACAGCACTTGCAAAGTTAAAATACTTACCTCTCCCTGCTCCACCGCCGTGATGTCTTCCGCGTTTAAAGACAGTGATATTCTGGTCAGAGAGCGCGATGACAACACGTCTGTACGCCCTCTGCCTAAACAGTCCAAGTGCAGTGAGATGGAAGATGGGGACGACGAGGAGTCCAGTCTAGTACAGGGATTCCCTAGCGAGGAGACTTATTTAATTGTTTTCAATGTTGGGACAGCTATTTTTGGGGAGCACTATACTCTGGAGAATGATATATGAGGCCCACCATACACTGGAGCATTCCAAAGGTGGACATCAGACACTGGAGCAGCATTTACAGGGCCCATTATGCACTGGAGCATTAGAAATGGGGACCATTATATATGGAGCATTATTTGGGCCCATAACACAGTGGAGCTTCATCCATGGGGACCAACATATACTGTAGCATTATGTGGAGCTCATCATATACTGTTTCAAACATTATATGGGACCAATGATTCTGTATGGAGAAATATATGGGCCTCATTACTCTGTATAGCGCACTATGCCGTGGCCATAATACTGTATGGAGTAATATACTGTCCGCTTTTTGGAGCTATTGGAGAATTTAAAATGGATATCAGTCATGAGATGTAAGAAATGAAGTATTTTTCATTGTACTATACCGCTAGTTCTCTGCCGTATCAGAGGATCATGAATTGTGGCATGTGTTAAAAGAGCCCAGTGACACTCTTTGGCCCAGGGCCCACGAAAATCTGGAGCCAGCCCTACCCCCCCACAACTTTAGCCAAATAACCCCCAGTTTTCAATGCCTATTATTATAAAGTAAATTAAGGTTGACAAGCTTAAGTAATTAGAATTGATGTTTTTGGCATTAAAATGGGCACTGTAGGTGTGTTTCCTGGCCTCCACTCCCTGCCGACCTTGGTTCCCCATTGACTTGCATTGGGTTTCGTGTTTCAGTCGGCCTTCGACTTTTCACGATAATCGGCTGATTTCGTTCGACCCGACTTTTGAGAAAGTCGGGTTTCATGAAACCCGACTCAAACCGAAAAAAAGCAAAGTCGCTCATCTCTAGTTTTCTAAGTTTTTCTACACGATCAGAAAAAATAGTGTATTTCACTACTGTAGAGTATATGTATGACTGGCTATCACGTAATTCCTGCATAACAAACAAGTGCTAAAATCACTATTGTAATGGTAAGTGCTTTCATTGACATAATTCTACCCACAACTGTCAAAAACATTAGGGGCAATTCTTTAAGGTGTTTATGGCAAAATTCTGGAGTAAAATACCCTAACCCCTTCACGACCTTGGACATATTGGTATGTCCAAAGTCATGTCCCTGCATGTTATGGGGGCTCCAGCACTGAACCCGCACTTTTCCGGCATATGACAGCTGATTTGATCACGGAATGGACCCAGAATCTGGGACATAAACCGCAGCAAGGGGCCCAGAATGGAGCACTTTAACTCCCTAAAGAGTTCCAGGATTGTGCACATTACCCGGGAAAAGGTACCAGGATGGGGCATATTACCCCAAGAGTGGGATCAGGGTGAGGCACATTATCCCTAGAAATGGGACCAGAATGGGACACATTATCCCCAGAAAAGGGACCAGGATGGGGGCCAGAATGGGGCATATAACACCAGGAAGGGAATCAGGATGGGACAAATTACTCCAGAAAGGGTCCCAGGATGGGCCACATTAACCACAGGAAGGGAACCAAGATGGGGAGCATTAACCCAGGAAGGGACAAGGATGGGCTGTAGTACACCAGAGAGGTGCCCAGATGGACACATTAACCCAGGATGGAGCACATTAACCCAGAACTTGACCTGGATGGGTCACAATACTCCAGGAAGAGGAACTGGATGAGGCACATAACCCAGGAAAGGACTTAGGATGTGTCCCATCCTGGTTCCCTTCATTTTATAATGTGCCCCTTCTGGTCTCCTTCCTGGGGGAATGTGCTCCATCCTGTTCCCCTTTCTGTGGTGATGTGCCTCATCCTGAGCCCCTTTCTCGGGATAATGTTCCCTATTCTATTCATAATGTGCCCTATTCTGGTCTACTTTCTGGGGTAATGTGCCCCATCCTGGTCCCCTCCCTGATGTAATGTTCCCCATCATGGGCTCCTTTCTAGAGTTAATGTGCCCTATCCTTGGCCCCTTCCTGGGGTAATGTGCCCCATTGTTGTCCATTTTCTGGGATTATGTGCCCCATCCTGGGCCTCTTTCTGGGGTTACTGTGCCCCATCCTAAGCCCATTCCTATGGTAATGTGCCTCATCCTGATCCCCTTCCTTGGATTAATGTGCCCATCTTTGGGTAATATTCCCCATCTTGGATCCCTTCCTGGGTTAATGTTACCATCCTGGTTCCCTTCCTGTGGTTGGTATGCCCCATCCTTGTCCCCTTCCTAGGGTAATGTGCCCCAATCTGGTTCCCTTCCTAGGGTAATGTGCACCATCCTGGTCCCCTTAATAGTATAATGTGTCCTTTTCTGGCGTAATGTGTATGATCCTGGAGTAAGTGTGCCCCATCCTGGTCCCCTTCCTGGGGTAATGTTCCCCATCCTGGAACTTTCTGCGGTATTGCGCAAAGAATGGAAAGGGAATGGAAGTCAGCTCATTACATCCAGAAGCAACTTGCTGTATCAGGTGAGGCCGCATGGAGTTGTCCCAGTCCAGGACATTTAATTGAGGATGGCTATAAGGTGCAATGATACACTGCGCTGCTGTAGGTATAATTCAAGGAGCTATATTGGTGCCTCCTTGAATTATACCTACAGCAGCGCAGTGTATCATTGCACCTTATAGCCATCCTCAATTACAAGTCCTTGGACGCTGTGCAGACTGCAGCAGCTGTTTCATGCGTTTGTAGGTGTTGTGACCGAAGTTTCACAACCCTATCAGGTGAGTCTCTCCTTGCCTCACCATTACAATTGTGGTTTAAAGGTTTTACACAGCGGATGCGCCCTGTTTTGTTTTTCTTATTTACAGTCCAGGACATGGAAAGAAATCAAAGATGAAGGAGGTCCTCCAGTGGCAAATATACACCGATGATCCAGTTGGAATTAAAAAAAAAAAAAAAAAAATCACATTTTATTGTCTCAACATAAGAAATATAAAAACTGGCCACCTAGGAGGACGGCATGCATAGAAACTGATGTGTTTCAGCGAAGTGCCTTAATCATGGTAATGTGTCTCATTAGTAGCAGGCAATAGATGCTACTACGAATGGTCCACCGCCAGCACCATTTTGCTGGTTAAATTTCTTTTTTTCTAAGCCAACAATATTATATGCATTATGTAAAATAGAGGGCAGGTCACTGTGTAGGATCAATGACTTGTCATAAACCACAATAATTAAGATGAGGCCAGATAGCGCCAAAGAAATCCCACCCACCCCCGGGCCACCCCGGAGCACAAGAATCTTATTAACTGAAAACTGCAAATAAAACTTAAACAGCCACAAGAAGGATTTCATCACCCAAGTATCATTTTAATCAGTATAACGGCGCTGACCTGACACTGTCTGTAGTTTAGTGAGCACAATCCTGCCTGACAGGTTCCCTTTTGAGTAAACTTGGCTCTTTCACAGTAGTGGGTCGTTTCAATAAGACTGTAGTCCGAATTGAAGAAATCGTTTAGAGATGCACACCACTTAATGAATTTGGCGCATCTTCTCAGTGGCATGTGCCTTGTCAGAAATGCTACTCCAGTCAGCATGTTAGCTGACTTCTCCCTCCCAATCCATAAAAGGCTTCCTATCCACATGTCCTGTGCACCCCTTATATAACCTAACTTATAGATTAAGGGGACCGAAGAGAAGAAATAAAATAATATTCTCTGGCACATATTGTCGTTTGTACAATGTTGTTATGTCCAGATATTTAGCACCTCAAGGGAATTGGACTTATCATGTCCATCATAAAAATTAACAAATGTAAAAAATTTTTTGAATTGGAATCATTATGATTTGCTGTAAATCTCAAATCTGATCATCTGATACAACCAATTCCCAACACATAATTATTAAAGGTGTTGTCCACCTTTGGGGAAATTTTTTTCCTTACTTAACCCTCCGTCAGGCGAACCTTTGGCACTCCAGAGTTCTGGCACAGTGTGCCTGACAGGCACATGTATAAAACTACCTATATTATCTAATTATCTCAATTTCAGGACTCTAAAAGTAATCAGTGACCTTCATAGGGATGTAGTAAACGAGAATACACAAAATCAGATGCCAAAACAAATTTACCGTATATACTTGAATATAAGCTGAGATTTTCAGCCCATTTTTTGGGGCTGAAAGTCCCCCTCTCGGCTTATATTTGAGTCATATACACCAGGGGGTCGGAAGGGGAGGGGGGGCGGGGGTGTCAGGTCATACTTACCCGTTCTGGCACTGTCTCTTCAGCCCCAGCTTCTCCGCGATCTCTACGTGACCGCTGAAGGCAGGAAGGGAGATCGTGGCGAAGCTGGGGGCTGAAGAGACAGCGCCAGGACGGGCAAGTATAGCGATACTCACCTGTCCTGCGTCCATGGCTGCTTGCTGCTGTCTGGCACGTCATCTGTCAGTGATGTTCAGACAGCAGAGGGCTCGGTGACGTGGTTAGTGTGCGCTGCGCCCCCTGCAGTCTGAACGTCACTGATAGATGATGTGCCAGACAGCAGCAAGCAGCCATGGATGCAGGACAGGTGAATATCTCAGGTGTCAGCAGTGACACCGGCACCTGGACCCCAGCGACGGAGAGGTGAGTATGTCATTTTTTTATTTCTAAATGCAGCAGCAGCGGCAGCATATGGGGGCATAATCTATGGAGCATCTTATGGGGGCAGCATATGGGGGCATAATCTATGGAGCATTTTATGGGGGCAGCATATGGGGGAATAATCTATGGAGCATCTTATGGGGCAGCATATAAGGGTATAATCTATGGAGCATCTTATGGGGGCAGCATATGGGGGCATAATCTATGGAGCATCTTATGGGGGCAGCATAAGGGGGCATAATCTATGGAGCATCTTATGGGGGCAACATATGGGGGAATAATCTATGGAGCATCTTATGGGGGCAGCATATGAGGGAATAATCTATTAAGCATCTTATGGGGGCAGCATATGGGGGCATAATCTATGGAGCATCTTATGGGGGCATAATCTATGGAGCATTTTATGGGGGCAGCATATGGGGGCATAATTTTCCACCCTAGGCTTATACTCAAGTCATTAAGTTTTCCCAGTTTTTTGTGGCAAAATTAGGGTGGTCGGCTTATACTACCACTAAATAGCCTCCAGTTTTCATGACATAACTATTACTAAACACTAAAATTAGTAAAATAACCTAAAGGGAACCTGTCAGCAAGATTGTGCTGAAAACCTAAAGTGTCAAACTTACTAACCATTACATCCATAGAGGGTAGCCACATTATCAGGGCGGGAGCACCTGCAGAGGGCATGACAGGGAAGGATAGGCTCAAACAACGGCTCCTGAATATCCAGATGGACCTCTATGGATGTAACTGACATTTTTTTTGCACTTTTGTATGCACTATGACACTTTCTTTTTCTGTTTGTCTTATTAGATGTAATTTTTATCTGATCACTGTTTGGACCGACCAAGAATGGTTATACCTAGCATAATTAGTACTTCTAGGTCTACTAATCAGCAATATGCATTTTGTTTGCATTTTGAATCTTAATTATATCATTATTAAAAGTTATATTTTAGTGAATCTTTCCATGCTATAAAATATCCTATTCAGAAAGATAGAATCTGCATTTATTAAGCAGGTGACTGAGCTGTATTAGAAGAAACACCGTTACGCTTAGAAAAGCAAGGCTGGCAGATCATATTTGCATGGGACAGGCAGATCATATTGTGCAATTTTTTGCATTCATTATTTGACATCCTTCTGCCACCAGTTTCAACTATGCAGGTGGTGCATCTATATCATTTGGGAGGTGGGAGAGGTGGTGATTTTTCTCAATCATCTTTGGGACAAAATATTTTCAGTTGGACTTGCAGGCTAGAGGGATTCCTCTCTTCTTCAGACTTCTTCAGAGTAGCTCTCCACTCACCAGTTCGTTAGCCAATGTTTTCAGGCAAATTCTTCTGCGCAGTGGCTCCAGCTGATTACAAATCATTTGTAAATTGATACCAACCACCAGGTACAGACTGGGGATGAAATTCAGCCCTGGCATTTGAAATCACACAGGCCCATGCTGTCCCCATCCCCAGGAACCAGATGGGATATATTACTAATATTACCCTGGATGGAGGAAAGGAAGATTTACTACAAGACCCATATTTCTAATGATACCCGTGGCCTACAGGGGTAAGTGATGGCGACAGAGACTAGGTGCTCAGTCACAACTCTTAACAGTATGCGTGTCTTGAGAACACCGATTCTGTTAGCAGCGTAGCAGACAAGGCGGCCCATGACCGGACAGGCCCTTCTGGCATTTGCCAGAATTGCCAGATGGCCAGTCCGGCCCTGACAACCACATCTCTTGTCTAGTGAGGAGGGACTCCCAGCAAGGTGCCCTAGAACTCAGGCAACCCCTAAAGTAATCGACCACATATGGACCCCCCGAAAATTATTAGCCTGTTATTCTAGATTTCATGGGTAACTCAGGAATCCAATTTGGGGTTACAGGCCTCACTGAAATTGACTTGTTCAAATTATTTTTCAGCGAGGAAATAATAAATCTTATGGTGGCCCATTGTATGCCCATCAAGTTTTCACCCAAAATCCCACATCATCATACTCCAGATGGATCCCTGTAAATTCAGCAGAAATTATGACATTATGGGGCATTGTGCAGCATATGGGAATAGTCAGAAAACCAGCGCTTTGGCAATACTGGAAGGAGTACTGATATACTCTACAGCACACTGGTATTAGATATGGCCATGATAAGGATACAGTGTCCCCTCTGAGATTATCCTAACTTTGGTCGTCTATATAAAATTTGGCCAGTAGTTGAACAGGAAGGCGAAAAGTACTACAATACCTGCCCAGTATGAGGGCCAGTTATGCAATTAAACTGTACAAGCTGTGCGAGAGTACTTCGGGGTACAGCATCAGATTTAGGCTGCGTTCACATGTTGCGTTTTTTTCGCGTTTTTGCGGCGGTTTTTAATGCTTGATTTTGCCGCGAACACGCAAAAAAACAGCATCCCATGAAATCCTATGGGATTCCGCAATGATGTGCTAATGCAGCGGATTTTCCCACGGCGGAATCGCATCGTGGAAAAATACGCAGCATGCTGATTATTTTGCGGAATCGCGGTGATTCCGCCCAGATAGGAGTGCATTGTTCTCCTTACTTTCCGCATGTGGCTGTGCGCACCATGCGAAAAGTAAGCAGAACATTTGCGGATGGTACCCAGGGGGTGGAGGAGAGGAGACTCTCCTCCAGGCTGTGGGTACCATATCCCTGTAAAAATAGAATTAAAATAAAAAATTGGGTTATATTCACCTTCCGGGGTCCCGCGCAGTCTTACCGATGCTCCCGCCAGCTCCCGTTGCCAGTAATGCCTTGCGGCAAGGACCTGTGATGACGTAGCGGTCTCGCGAGACCGCTACAGTATCGCGAGACCACTACATCATCAAAGGTCTCACAAGGCATTACTGGGAACGGGACGTCGGAAGGTGAGAAAAACACGATTTTTTAATTATTTTTAAAATTAGATCTTTTTACTACTAATGCTGCATAGGCAGCATCAATAGTAAAAAGTTGGTCACACTCGTCAAACACTGTGTTTGACGAGTGTGACCAACCTGTCCATCAGTTCTCCAAGCTTTGCTACAGATCGCTTGGGAAACGCTGGCATTCTGCAAGCTAATTACGCTTGCAAATCGCTAGTTTTTCCACGGGAGAATCGCAGGAATTTAAAATGCGGTTTTCCCGCGGAATGGAGTTCCGGAATTCCCGCGGTAACTTCCGTGGGAGTTCCGCAACGTGTGCACTTAGCTTTAGGGTCTAGGAAGGGAAGGACACACAGATTGACCCCCCCTGAATGACCTCCTGTCCAGGGGGTGAGTGGGAAAATTGTGTGGAAATTGCTGCACCCAATGCTGGATAATGGTTATCACCACTACGTAGATAACTTTTACACCATCATCTGAAGCTTCATGCCCCTCTCTGTCAGAGGTACGGTTGTGGGTCAACCCACGCTTCACCCAGGGCAGTGGGGTACTCGGTACCGGGCCGGTGCAAGGGGGATGGTGTGTCACAGCAGCGGTGACCCGGTCCGTGGCCCTGGGCCCCAATATCAATGGCGGTGATGTTAAAGGTATTAGAGTTTATTAGAATAGTTTGTGACGCCACCCGTGGTATTTGGAAAGTATGATGTTGAGCCAACGCTGCATGCAGATCCACCGGGACTGATGGTGTGGTGCAGCAAAGATGGTATAGCTCCCCACAGGTGGAGCTGTAGTCCCGGGGCAGTGTAGGTGCAATGGATGAGGAGAGACGCAGAATGGTATGGATGTTGTTACCCAGGTGTAGCGGTGCGGGAATAACTGGAGGACACCAGGGTGTGCGGTTCCAAAGCTTTACTCACTGTTTGCAGTTCACACCACTGCCTGCCTCCGTACTGTGTTCTCCAGGTCAGGGCTCCAGTCAACCTCCAGGCAGGATAGGATTCTCCCTTCCACACTCCGCCAACATGTACCTTACTGAACGACTCCTCCAATGCGCCTTTAGGTGCGAAGCACTCCAGTACTTAGTTACCCTGGAATGCCTCTCTCTAGGTGTTCCTAATCTCTACTTGTATGACAGACAGCTGTAGCCTGCTTCGGGGAACTCTAGCTCCAGAGTCCCGGCTCTCTATCTGTTTCACTGTTGTGTCCCAAGTCTATGGTGGGAGCAAGGCGTTAGCGGCTCACTACTCCTCCAATGTCTGTTGCCGGATATAAAGATCCAATCAACCTTGGGGACCGGGCCCCGGCCTTTGCGCTTTCTGGACTGGAAGGATTCTCTCTCTTTCTCAACCTTCTTCCCACCGTCCTTCTATTCTCCTTCGTTCCGATCTGTTCTATCTCTCTTATGGAATCTGTAGTCTTCAGTCTACGTCTCTTTCTCCTTCTTTTCCTTTCCTGAGAAGCTCGTTCCACTAAGACCAGTCCTCAGCCTCTCCTGACTGACTGCCTTCCTCCACCTTGAGCTTCTCTCAGGCTGACCTGCTGTCAGCCTGCTCTCTCTCTCAGACCCTCATCTGCTGACCTCCTGTCAGACTGACCTCTTCTGGGTCTCCCCCCAGACTGACCTGAAATCCTACACTTTCCCTCTCTTTTGTATCATCTCACTCCACCCGCCTCCCAGCACATCTCGTGTTACGAAGCAGGGTTCCACAAGGGGTGCTCTGCTAACCCCCAGCTCGAAGCTGTTAGGTGGCCCCACTGAACTATCCTGTGTGTGGAATGCTTGTGTGGAGTGTGGTCAGGAGTTCCCACCTTTCCTGGAGGTTGGGGCACTACACCTTAGGAGAAGGTGCAGTACCTCTGTGGTGACTGAAGCCTCAGGGGCGCCACAGTTGCATGCAGCACCGTGCAAAAAAATCAGAGAGGATTCCCTATGCCCCTAATTGAGCAATTCTGAGAAAAGGCGACAGTAGAGCCTAATGCAGTGACAACATACTGGTGGTCAAGTATAAAGACAAGAGGGCTGTGCTTATCTTGACCACCATAAACTGTCACAACAACTCCCTTGTCAATGTCAGAGGTACCACAACACAAGTCCCAAAGCCAGATTGTATCCTGGATTATAAGAAATACATGGAGGGTGTAGATCTAACATATCAGGTCCTCAAACCATACAGTGCCATGTGAAACGCTAAAGTATGGTAAAAAAATTGACAGTTCACATTGTACAGTTGGCACTGTACATTGCTTTTGTGCTGTTTCGATCTCCAGGCAACATTGAGACCTTCCCTCAGTTTCAGGAGGTAGACATCAAGGCCCTAATGTTTGGTGAATGTTCCAGTACTTCTGAAACCGGTATCATCACAGGTAAAACATTTTTCTAGGAGAGGTTCCCCAAACAGTGAAGAAGGTGAGTATGCTCCAAGAAGGGAATGCAAAATGACACCATTTTCCATTGTGAAACCTGCACTGAGAAACCTCGCTTTTGCATTAAGCATTGCTTTAAAGCATGACACATGTCCAGAAATTAATAACAAATTGCTTTTACTCTGTTGACACAACACACTTTTATAATCTGATGTTTTCCGCACAATTTACACATAACATCACAGTCTAAATTCATACACCAGTTAAAGCAAAAGCATTATAATCAATACTATAAAACCATGACTCTAGTTAAATTCCTTCAGGGGTCTGGTTTCCAAAATAGGGTCACTTTTGGGGGTTATCCACTGTTTAGGCACATCAGAGGCTTTTCAAATGCGACATGGCACGTGCAGACCATTCCAACAAAGTCTGCGCTCAAAACAGTCACAACCCTTCCGAGCCATTGCTGTGCACCCAAACAGTAGTTTTCCCCCTTATATGGGGTAGCGGTGTACTCAGGGTAAATTGATGAACAATTTTTCAGGTACATTTTCTCCTGTTACCCTTGTGAAAAAAAATTGGGGCTAAATATTTTTGTGGAAAAAAGTGTTTTTTTTTATTTTCACAGCTCAACGTTATCAATATTTGTAAAGCATCTGGGGGATCAAGGTGGTCTCCAAAACATGTAGATAAGTTCCTTGGTGGTCTAATTTCCAAAATGGGGTCACATGTGTGGGTTTTCCATAGTTGATGCACATCAGGGGCTCTCCAAAGGTGACATGGCGTCTGCTCTCAATTCCCGCCAATTTTGCATTAAAAAAACCTCTGCCTGTTCTGTTTAAACCTGCCATGAGCCAAAACAGTCCTTTTCCCCCACATATGGGGTATCGGCGTACTCGGAAGTTGCACAACAAATTTAGGGGTCCATTTTTTCTTGTTACCCTTGTGAAAATAAAAAATATGGGTCTAAATTAAATTTAATGTTAAATATTTATTTTATCCTTCCACATTGCTTAAGTTCCTGTGAAGAACTTGAAGGGTTAATAAACTTATTGAATGTGGGTTTGAGCACCTTGAGGGGTGCAGTTTTAAGAATGGAGTCACTTATGGGTATTTTCTGACATATAAACACATCAAAGTCACTTTAAATGTGAGGTGGTCCCTAAAAAAAATGATTTTGTAAATGTAAAATGAGAAATCGCTGGTCAGCTTTTAACCCTTCTTTATAAATAAAAATATGTTTCAAAAATTATGCTGATGTAAAGTAGAAATGTGGGAAATGTTGTTAACTATTTTGTGTGACACCACTCTCTGGTTTAGGGGCATAAAAAATGAAATGTGTGAAAATTATGAAATTTTCAAAATTTCCGATATTTTCACAAACGCAAAAAAAAATTAAAAAAAAATTGCACAAATTTGACAACTATCTTGAAGTTCAGTATGTAAGAGAAACCAGTCAGAATTGGTGGGAAACGTTGAAGCGTTCCAGAGTTATTACTTCATAAAGTGACACTGGTCAGATTTGAAAAAATTGGCCTGATCAGAAAGGTGAAACCAGGTTTCGGGATTAAGTGCAAGAAAATCTATTATGTTTTGTTACAGTTGGTCAAAAAAGCAGTATTCAGGTTTCTATTCAGTTTTTACCTGCAACTTCTGAAAATTTAAAGCCTTGGTGTAATGTCATTCCCCAAATAGTATATTCATAAGAAGTCATGCCAAGCAAATGTAACTTATAAATTGATCTATTTGCACTGATGTACACTGGACATATGGTATGGTATATGAAGACATTCTGAGTGTTTAACTTGGTGGTGTTCAGTTTCATCTAGGCTTCTAATTTCTTCACATTCTCTTTTAAAGCTACAATGAGCCAGTGCAAACATTTTATTGGTGAAATGCAAAAAAAAAAGAGCTTCAGCTCGTTCTCTGTGTCCAGAAGCACTGGAGGTTTTCGAGCTGCTGACGGAGCTGGTGCAGCTGGTGGTGCAGACAGCTTAGGTAGCAGAAGCTGGTACAACAATTTACCTAATTTTCTATATTTTTCAAAAGTAAAAGGTTTCTAGAAGATATGCATGATTTTTACTGATGGTAGGCTCATTATTGGAAATCTGAGGGCAGGTTTCAGTTATATAATCTAAGAACATCATGGTGTAGAGGCAAAGACCCTGATTCCAGGGATGTGTTACTTATTGGGTTGCTTGTTGTAATTCCAATAAAATCAGTGTTTTATCAGCAGAAGACTATCACTAGAGGACTAGATGTCTGGTGCCATGCTCTGCGTAACCCCGCCCCCACCGCTGATTAGCAGCTCTTTGGCTGATTTCTGTCTCTCTGCACTGTATATTGGCAATCAGTGATGTGGGTGAGGTTATAAACAGCTCAGCATTTAGAGAACTGTTAGATTGATGTAGGGAAGGTGACCTGACGGACGGACGGACTAGTCAGAGTGAAGAAAGATAGGTTTGCACAGTGTAGGTAGGAGTCAGTGATTACAGTGGGGAAACAACTAGGAAAGTGTAGTGGACGTGCAGTACCTTGGGATGACCATTAGATGGCAGGGTGGAGTGTGAGCAAAGGACTTTACAGCAGCTTAGGGCTTTAGAAACCGTTGGTCATGGGGGGCGAGGTGACAGTTGGAGTGACAGTTTCAAGGAACCGGGTGAGCTATAAATTCTGAGGGAGGGTTCCAGAAGATTCCAGTCCCCAGGGGGAGCTCAGGTGACAGGAGGACTACGACAGTCTGTGCACTCTGAGGAGAATCCAGACCAGGGGGACTGAGGAGAGAGGACGTCAGGGGGGTGGTCCTGACAGGAAAGGACCGCAGTTGAGACGAGGTACTGGGTGTAAGACACCGTATGTGACATGACGACTGAGCAGTAGAAGCGCTGTTGGTTAATGGGCCTAAGGCGGCCACAGTGACGGAACTGTCAGGAGCGTCGACAGTAAAGGAGGGGACGGTGTGTGCAGACACGTCTCCAGTGTACGGTGTGAGAAGCGGCTCTGGAAACGGAGGGCCGCGAGGTGTGCCGTCAGTCGGACGGCAAGTGAAGAAATAAACTTGGACCTGTTGCACCCAGAATCTGCCTCCATCGTGTCTCTGTTGTCATCTCTGCGCGGTATAAAAGTAGGACCACCCCCCCAGCTCGGCACCCCACCACCGACTCTACATTTGGCATAGTCGGCAGGATCGCCGCCGCTAATACCCCATCTTCTGCGGCAGACCTGCCTCAAAGAATGGAAAAGGACTTGGACTACTCTGTTTGGATTATAATTACCTGTGGATTACAAATGACCTACCTGTGGAATACAAATGGGAAGCGCTGTGGCGGATCTGTGTGGCCAGCAGAGGATCCGGGGCGGTACCAGGTACTGTGCAGTATGGCGGTGTTGCTTCAGCGCAGAGGAGAGGTCCGGGTGTTTGCAGTCGTGTTGAATGGACTGGGACCCCCTCCAACGTACCCCAAAAGGAAGCAGTATGTGCCTGGAAATCGACGCTTCCATATATTGGACCCAGACAGGATGGTGGAGAGGCCTGCCGACACCTCACCTCACAGAGGGAGTGGCACAGAAGAAAAACTTGGCTGCGGCTGTCTGATGCCATTCGAGTGCTGCCCAACGGACGGTATGAGACTCTGCAGGTGTCGGGGCATCGGCCGCCTAGAGTGGCAGTGGCGGCAGGGGATGGAGCTGTGCCAGAAGTCGCCCTCAGAGCCACGGGAGAGCAGCGGGATGCTGAGCTGGGGAGCGGAGCCTGAGCGGAGTCAGCGAAAACGGCCGCCACCAATACCAGCAGAGGACTTCTCAGCGGAGCCCCCGAGTTTAGGGGAAAAACCCGCGGGACAGTGGAGCGAGGGACGGAGGCTGCGGGTGAAGCCACGTATTGATGTGATGGAGGCCACAGCGCCGGGGAAGGTGAGAGTACCCCCGGCACCACCAGTGCCTCCGCCAGCGGCCCTCATCATTCCGCCGCAGCACGCTGCCCCCTGCGCACCGGAAGGCCTGGGTACATCGGGCCCAGTGGTGTATGCAGAGTTGTGCGAGGCCCCTGCTCAAGTCCCTGAGGTACCCCGCCTGGAGCCGCCAGTGCGGAAGTCATCCAAAGAAGACGCTGCTGCGTTCCCCCTGCTGATAGCAGCTGCGTCGTTGGAACCGGCCGTTACTCCGGCTCCAATGGAAGTAGTGGATGCGGCCTGTCCTGAGGCCGCGGTTATGCCGCTGCTGAAGTCGACTGCGGCCGACTTAGTGGGCCTTGTGATTCCAGCCTCCAAGGACCCGGTTGTCCCAATTTGCCACCTGGCCCCAGCGGCTGTTGAGCCGCAGGAATCATCGGCCGCCTCTGATCCACGTCCTTCCTCGGTTAAGTCCCGCCCACCGGACTCCAGGGCTCATGCCGGACCCTCTGTTTGGGTCGCAGGAGTTATAGAGAAGAAGAGGGCCAGGGGGCAGGAAGTCTGGAACCTGCTCCATGAGAGGGGAGAGGCTGGCATGGCGGCTGCACGACCCCCGGGACGGCTCGTTTATACTATCTTGCAGAAAGGGACACTTCTTGCATCCTGGGAGCTCCACGGTTGTGGGGTCCCATACTACTGACCACCGAAAGGAGGATTGAACTGTCAGGAGTTCGTTGCACCGTTGTGCAGGTCAAAAGGACAGTTCGCGGTCAGCTTTTAAAAAAAAAAAGAAATGTTTATCTGTGATTTTTATGTCTGTTTTTCTATGTTCCTCTTACAGGATAGTTTGTGTTTACTTGTTAGACTGACAGAGCGGGGATACTTAGAAGAGAGGGAGTGTCCATGTCCAAGGAAGGGGGGAGAAAGAAGACATGCAATGTTATGTTGTTATATGTTGGTTTTAAAATGAGCAAAAGAAAACGGAAAAAAAAAAAAATTATAAAAAAATGGGGTACTTGTGCTATTATAAAGTTGTATGATGTATAATATGCAAAGTAAAATGCAACAGGTCCGGGTAAGGGAAGGTCTGCGGGACCAAAGGAAAGTGTGAGATCCGGTAGGGATCTAAGAGTTGAGGAGGTCTGGGAGACCGGGACGCCGACCATGACATGTAATTGAAAGAAGGAAAATGAGTTGGAAGACGTGAGAAAGACAGCCGTCCTAGGTCAGGTCCCCAACACCACGGACACCCCTGAAGAAGGAAAGGCGGGCGCCGGCAATGATCTGGTAGGTGAGTGGCCTCGATCATGGCGTACCGGATAGTGAAAGGTAACAGTAGGGGAGAGTAGGGGAAAGATACACGCCGTAGAGAGAATACGGGTGTACCTTGCCCAATTTGAAAGACGTTGTCATGTGGCGTGCGTGCTGGTGAGTAGCAGTAGGCTGCTCACAGCATAGTGCTCCCAGTATGGTTCGGCCCCCGCAGATAGTGGGTTTGGCTCAACTTCTGGTCCGACAACAGAATGTAGGTGTAGATTCAGAACGACGAAGGCAGGGATGACGATTGTCGAGGACGACAATGGACAAAGGAAGGGGGAGTGTAGGGAAGGTGACCTGACGGACGGACGGACTAGTCAGAGTGAAGAAAGATAGGTTTGCACAGTGTAGGTAGGAGTCAGTGATTACAGTGGGGAAACAACTAGGAAAGTGTAGTGGACGTGCAGTACCTTGGGATGACCATTAGATGGCAGGGTGGAGTGTGAGCGAAGGACTTTACAGCAGCTTAGGGCTTTAGAAACCGTTGGTCATGGGGGGCGAGGTGACAGTTGGAGTGACAGTTTCAAGGAACCGGGTGAGCTATAAATTCTGAGGGAGGGTTCCAGAAGATTCCAGTCCCCAGGGGAGCTCAAGTGACAGGAGGACTACGACAGTCTGTGCACTCTGAGGAGAATCCAGACCAGGGGGACTGAGGAGAGAGGACGTCAGGGGGGTGGTCCTGACAGGAAAGGACCGCAGTTGAGACGAGGTACTGGGTGTAAGACACCGTATGTGACACGACGACTGAGCAGTAGAAGCGCTGTTGGTTAATGGGCCTAAGGCGGCCACAGTGACGGAACTGTCAGGAGCGTCGACAGTAAAGGAGGGGACGGTGTGTGCAGACACGTCTCCAGTGTACGGTGTGAGAAGCGGCTCTGGAAACGGAGGGCCGCGAGGTGTGCCGTCAGTCGGACGGCAAGTGAAGAAATAAACTTGGACCTGTTGCACCCAGAATCTGCCTCCATCGTGTCTCTGTTGTCATCTCTGCGCGGTATAAAAGTAGGACCACCCCCCCCAGCTCGGCACCCCACCACCGACTCTACATTGACATAAGAGAAAACAATGATTTTATCAAAACTGCAGCAAGCAACCCTGTAATACATTGCTGGTATCAGGATCTCTGCCCCTATATTAAGCTGCTCTCAAATTACTTAGCAAAAATATTCTGACCGATTCCCTTTAAAGGGAACCTGTCACCCCCCCCCCCAGGCTTTTTTAAGTAAAAGAGCTACCTTGTGCAGCACTAATGCTGCATTCAGTCATGGTGGCCCTTTTACTTAGAGTTCCTTCCACCGCAGAAATAATCGTTTTTAAAATTGGTCAAAAATACCAGAATTTTGATCGGGGGGCAGGTCTTTCCCCCTCTGACACAGACCCCTCGCATCCATCACTCATTTCTTCCTTCAGTTTGCTCCGCCTCCTCAGCGTTCTTTTGAAATCCTGACGCCTGCGCTGTACTATATTTTCTTGGGCATGCAAAAAAATATAAGCTGCCCGTGCTGTCACATTATATCCTGGCCTTCCTATCGCGCCTGCGTGGACGCGCGGCCAGAGATCCCGCCCCGCAGTCGCTTACGATTTATTCACACTGCGGGGCTGAGAATCTTGGGCATGAGAGCTTAAGTACTTAACTTTAGCTTAACTACTGCGCATGCCCAAGAAAATATAGTACAGCGCAGGCGTCAGGATTTCAAAAGAATGCTGAGGAGGCGGAGCAAACTGAAGGAAGAAATGAGAGATAGATGCGAGGCGTCTGTATCAGAGGGGGAAAGACCTGCCCCCCCGTCAAAATTCAGGTATTTTTGACCAATTTTAAAAACGATTATTTCTGCGGTGGAAGGGACGCTAAGTAAAAGAGCCACCTTGACAGAATTCAGCATTAGTGCTGCACAAGGTTAAGAACGCCTGGAGGGGGTGACAGGTTCCCTTTAATTATTATGCAATCATGTCGATGTATACTACACACTGCAGATCACAAAAATGTAATGACATTGTCTATATTTTGACAATAGGTAGGTTCCCTGGAGCAAAAAGGGAAGGAACTTGAAACAAAATGGACTCTTCTGCAAGAAGAAATAGAGCAAATCAAGAGAGTGGAACCACAAAGTGGAAACCTTGAAAGCATTTTTCTGCGATACATTAACAACATACGTCGTCAAGTGGATCAACTAGTTAGTGATATAAAAGGTTTGAGGTATGATTTCAAAAGCAAGTAAGCACCACGTGATAAAAAAAAAACCCTTGGAAATGTTATATGTGGAGCGCCCCGCGGGGCCTGGGGGTACTCTGTACCGGGCCCGTTGACTTCCATGGGGGACGGGGTCATGGCGGCGGCGACCCCGTCCGTGGCCCAGAGGCGTCCAGTAATAAAATAGGGGAAGTTGTGTGGTATTTATGTGGTAAAAATGAAAATAAAGTTATTAGATGGTGAAATACGTGATGCCACCTGTGGTATTCTAGTCAGAGGTGACCAGCGCTGCGGTGTTGCTTCTCTAGGATGGATGTTGGGCGCAGCTATGATGTTGTAGCCCTCCACAGGTAGGGCTGTAGTCCCAGGGCAAAGATATTAAATAAATAGTAAAAATGGTGATAACTTAGCTTGGGGCGCTGCGTGAGGAACACAAAAGCAGCAAATAAAAAGACAAAGCCACCTCTTTGTCTAAACAATAAAATAATAATTATAAATATTTGCGCTAAAAAATGTGTCCTAAAGTCCGAAGATAAACGTCCTAAAATATAACATGCAAGGCCCATAAAAAATATAATAAACAAAGATAGAGCACTAATGTGCCTAGAGAAATAAACTCAGGATAATTAAAGAAAAAAAAAAAAAGGAGCACACAATTATATTAACCAGACAAGTACCTTTCAACACCAGGATAGGGCCATGTTGAGACGGTGCTCTGTAGTCCCAATGCAAGGCTAAGTGCGCACAGTAGCTGCTTCCACTGGGAGCCAAAGGTCCTTGTGCTGAAGAAATGTCCCGTTGTAATCCAAGTAAAAAATATATCCAAAATCAGTATCAAGGGTTAAATGATGAAGTGCCCCTAATGTGATGGCAGGTAAAGGACGATGCCCCGGCCGGTGTCAATCGCCCACCTTGTTAGCAAAATGACACCGCTGCACATCGACAGAAGCGCTGTGTAGGAGCTGAAAGCCGGCAAGGAACAGGACCTTGCGTGACGTTAATATTTTAAAAAAGGTTCATACAGTAAGTCTCTGTAGGCTCTCATGCTTAACAGTTACTATTATACATTCTTATTACTTTATTTATATTACGTAATCTCTGTAACGGGCAGGGATTTGACCTCTAGTACTACGAGTGGATCTACGCAGTATAGGTATTTCTGATGACCTTACCTGTTCTCTGATGTCTACTGTTGGTGCATTAGTCACTACGCTATATGTAGACTTGTGTAAGATAGGTATTCTAGACTGCCTTCTCTCTACTCCTAGACTCACCATAAGATTGTCAGATTCGCCGTTAGCAGGGGACAGATTTCCGAATTCTTCTGCAGATGTGGTATCTGTTACTGGAGCCATTTCATTTAGAGTCTCTTCTTCATCTGGTGCAGTAGGCTGATGAAAGGTTAGTATTGGTACTACTATTGGGTGATTTACTTGTGTCCACATCCGAGGAAATTCTCCAAGTATAGTATGGATCTTTTCTTCCACCTCTACTATGGGTTGTGGAGTGTCTTGGACTTCTTTCTTGTCCTTCAATTGATCAGGGCACATCTTTAGATGATCTCTTGAGACTGCTTCGAATGTTTCTCCTCCATCTTTGCTGATGATACATACTTTGGTGTTATTAAAGTCTGAAGGTATCACGGTGTAGGGCTCTGCTTCCCACTGGTCATCTAGTTTGTGAACTCGTCTCTTTCTTTTAAGTACTTGTTCTCCTGGTGTCAAGGGAACTGCAGGGGCGTGTTGGTTGCAATTTCTTTCCTGTTTCTGTCTTGCTTGGGACAAACTTTTCTCCACACATTCTTGTACTTTGCGGTATTGTTGTTGCCGCTCTGTATTCCAGTCTGCATCTGGTGATGTTGTCTCTGGTGTTAAGACTCCCATGTCTAAATCAATGGGTAACTTGCCAGGTCTTGCTCTCATCAAGTATAACAAAAAAGACACGTCACTCCGGAAACAGATGAGGGGTGCTCAGAACAGGATACCAGTCCCAATATAACATAAAGGAAAAAAATTTGGCACTCCCAAATGCAAAAATTAGAAGTTCTTCTTTATTATTCACAGCTTAGTAATCCACATGATATACATTCAATGTATACGTAACGTTTCGGTCACTATTATGGACCTTCTTCAGACATGTGGAGCTGTGAAAATCGCCACGTGCAGGAAATAATGCGCTACAAGTTATGTGCTGCCATATAAAGAGCGCATTTCTTTATATGGCAGCACATAACTTATAGCGCATTATTTCCTGCACGTGGCGATTTTCACAGCTCCACATGTCTGAAGAAGGTCCATAATAGTGACCGAAACGTTACGTATATATTGAATGTATATCATGTGGATTACTAAGCAGTGAATAATAAAGAAGAACTTCTAATTTTTGCATTTGGGAGTGCCAGATTTTTTTCCTTTTTGCTCTCATCAAGTAGGCCGGAGTGCAATTGGTGGAGTTTACCGGTATATGATTATATAGATCTACCAGATCTGGCAACTTCTCTGGCCACTGGTTTCGATCTTCCAGAGGTAAGGTCTTCAATAAGTCAATTACCACCTGGTTCATCTTCTCACACATTTGTCTGTGGATGGTACGGCGTTGTTCTGATTTTCTTGCAACCGTACATGTTACAGAACTCCTGGAACACTTCTGTGTTGTGTGGAGATGTCTCTCATATTATTTCTGTCTGCCCTAAACGAGAGAAACGTTTTGCACACACATTTGCTGTGGGTGGTGTTCAACCTAAGTTTCTTCTGGCAATTACTCTGATCTGCTCCCTGTCCACATTTTCCGCTAAGGCTTTTGTGGATTCGGGAGCAGCTCTGAACCTGATGGACTTGGATTTTGCTAAACTTTGTGGATTTCCTATGACACCTCTGCGGACGCCTATCCCTTTGAGGGGTATTGATGCTACTCCTTTGGCGAAGAATAAACCTCAGTTTTGGACCCAGGTGGTAATGCGGGTCGCCCCAGACCATCAAGAAAATTGCAGATTTTTGGTGTTGCATAATCTGCATGATACCATTGTTCTGGGGTTTCCCTGGTTGCAAATCCATAATCCAGTTTTGGATTGGAAATCTGTGTCTGTGGTGAGTTGGGGTTGTCGGTGTGCCCTTAGTGACGCTCCTGTTTTCTCCACCTCTCCCCAGTCGCATGATGTTCCTGACTATTTGGCTGATTTTTATGATGTATTTAGTGAGAATGAGTCTGCGTCTTTGCCTCCTCATAGGAGTTATGACTGTGCAATTGAGCTGAGCCCTGGGTGTAAATTTCCCAAGGGTCGACTTTTCAATTTATCTGTACCCGAGCACGAGGCTATGCGATCCTATATTAAGAAGTCGTTGGAGAAGGGTCATATTAGACTATCCTCTTCACCCTTAGGTGCTGGTTTTTTTTCGTGGCCAAGAAGGATGGTTCATTAAGGCCTTGTATTGACTATCGTTCCCTCAACAAAATTACTGTTAAATATCAGTATCCGTTACCCCTGATTTCTGATCTATTCTCTAAAGTTAATGGTGCTTGCTGGTTTACCAAGCTTGACCTCAGGGGGGCGTATAATCTTATTCGCATTAAGCATGGGGATGAATTGGAAGATGGCGTTTAATACTCCAGAGGGACATTTTGAGTACCTGGTGATGCCTTTTGGGCTCACTAATGCCCCTTCTTTCTTCCAGTGCTTCATGAATGATATTTTCCGAGACTTTGTGGATAAATTTTTGATCATCTATCTGGATGATATTTTGATCTTTTCCAAGGATTGGGACTCTCATGTGGAACATGTTCGGACTGTATTCCGGATTTTGAGGGAGAATTCCCTGTATGTCAAGGGATCGAAATGCCTTTTTGGGGTACAGAGGATTTCATTTTTGGGATTTATTTTGTCTCCGTTAACTATTGAAATGGACCCGGCCAAGGTACAGGCCATTTATGATTGGGTTCAGCCCACTTCTTTGAAGGCCCTCCAGAAATTTTTGGGTTTTGCTAATTTTTATCGTAAATTTATAGCTAATTTTTCTGGTATTGCCAAGCCATTGACTGATTTGACTAAGAAAGGTGCTGATGTGCTGAATTGGTCTCCGGAGGCTGTTTCTTCCTTTCAGGAGCTGAAGCGAAGGTTCACTTCTGCTCCTGTTTTGCGGCAACCTGATGTCTCACTCCCGTTTCAGGTAGAGGTGGACGCTTCTGAGATTGGTGCAGGAGCTGTTTTGTCCCAAAAGATCCAGTAACATCTAAAATGAATCCCTGTGCTTTCTTTTCCCGAAAGTTCTCCCCATCTGAACGTAGCTATGATGTGGGGAATCAGGAACTGTTAGCCATGAAATGGGCATTTGAGGAGTGGAGACATTGGTTGGAGGGAGCTAGACATCAAGTCGTGGTCCTTACTGACCACAAGAATTTGATTTACCTTGAGTCGGCCAAACGCTTGAATCCTAGACAGGCTAGGTGGGCCTTGTTTTTCACACGTTTTGATTTTGTGGTCTCTTTTCTTCCAGGCACTAAGAATGTCAAGGCAGACGCCCTCTCTAGGAGTTTCTTTGCCGATTCTCCTGTTGTGACCAAGCCTGCTACCATCTTAGGTGAGGGGGTAGTTCTTTCTGCCATCTCGCCTGATTTGAGATGTGCTCTGGAAGAGTTTCTGGAGGACAAACCTGAGCGTTGTCCCATTGGAAAATTGTATGTTCCTGACCAGTGGAGGAAGAGAGTGATGTCTGAAGTTCATTGCTCTGCATTGGCTGGTCATCCAGGTATTTTTGGTACTAGAGATTTGGTGAGTCGGTCTTTTTGGTGGCCCGCCTTGTCTCGTGATGTCAGGAGTTTTGTGCAGTCCTGTGGGACTTGCTCCCGGTCTAAACCTTGTTCTCGCTCTAGTGGGTTGCTGATGCCTTTGCCGGTGCCCAGGAGGCCATGGACCCATATTTCAATGGATTTTTATCTCTGATATGCCTGTCTCTCAGAGAATGACTGTTATTTGGGTGATTTGTGATAGATTCTCTAAGATGGTCCATCTTGTACTTCTCCCTAAGTTGTCATCTTCCTCAGAGTTGGTGCCCTTGTTTTTGCAACAGGTGGTTTGCTTGCACGGGATTCCTGAGAACATTGTATCTGACAGAGGAGTTCAGTTTATTTCTAGATTTTGGAGGACTTTCTGTTCCAAGCTGGGAATTCAGTTGTCCTTCTCCTCTGCGTTTCACCCTCAGACCAATGGGCAGATGGAGAGAACAAACCTGACTTTGGAGTCGTATTTGAGATGTTTTATTTCTGCTGATCAGGATGATTTGGTTTCATTCTTGCCCTTGGCCGAATTTGCTTTAAATAATAGAGCTAGTTCTGCCACTTTGATGTCACCTTTTTTTTGTAACTTTGGGTTTCATCCTCGATTCTCTTCAGGGCAGGTGGAGTCTTCTGCCTGTCCAGGTGTTGACACTGTGGTGGAGAGAATGCACCAGATCTGGGACCAAGTGGTGGATAGGTTGTCTCTCTCCCAGGAAAAGGCCCAGCGGTTTTCCAACCGTCATAGGACCATTGGTCCCCAGTTTAAGGTGGGTGATATGGTTTGGTTGTCATCAAAGAATATCTCTATGAAGGTGGCTTCTCCAAAGTTTAAACCTAGATTTATTGGACCTTACAAGATTTTGGAGATTCTTAATCCTGTCTCTTTTCGATTGGCTCTTCCTGTTACATTTAAGATCCATAACGTGTTTCATAAGTCTCTGTTAAAGAGGTTTGTTGAGCCAGTAGTTCCTGTGGTGGCACCTCCTGACCCTGTATTGGTGGAAGGTAATGTGGAATATGAGGTTGAGAAGATACTGGATTCTCACCTGGCTAGACAGAGACTCCAGTATTTGGTTAAATGGAAGGGTTATGGCCAGGAGGATAATTCTTGGGTCCCTGCATCCAATATTCATGCCAAAAGATTGGTTCGTACTTTTCATCGGGCCCATCCTGATCATCCTGGTGGTGTGGATGAGGGTTCGGTGACCCCTCCTCAAGGGGGAGGTACTGTTGTGAGTTCATTTTCCCCTTCACCGTTGATGTCTGATGAACTCCCTCTGCTGGTGAAGAGAGGTAGTGAAATTGATTGGGTTGAGAAGAACCTGTCATTTGAACAGGTGGAGCCTGATTGGACACCCGGAATCACTGAGTGGATATAAGGCAGCCGACGCCCTACAGGGGTGCTGGTGATCCTTTCTGCTCTGAGCTCTTGCAACCAGTTAGTCCTGTCTACTGAAAGCTAAGTTTTTGCTCTTATTTTTCCATGAGATTTTGTCTGTTTGCTTAGTGTTTTGTGTTCAGCCTGCCTTTGTTGGGACGGGCTGAGCTCCATTTTTGTCTCTGATCAGTTTATCTCTTTGCTCTGTTTTCAGAATATACCTGAGTGCTGATATAGTGATTTTGAAGTCTAGCGACTTCAGGGCCTTTTTTCCCTATCAGACGGTTGGGACATTTTTGGTAGGGTTTCTTGCAGATTACAGCCAGCATCTTTTCTGTCCTTTCCTATTTAGTTAGTTGGGCCCCATTGTTTGCTCAACCTGTCTTTCTGTCTGTGTTTGTGTTTTCATCTGCTTTTCACCGACAATACATATTGGGGGCTGTCTATTGCTTTGGGGTCTGCTCTGGGGCAGTTTAGATTTCCCCTTTCTTTAGGCTTATTTAGTTCTCCGGCTGTGAACGAGGGGTCTAGGGCACTGTAGGAACCCCCCACGGCTACTGTTAGTTGTGGTGAATAGGATCAGGGGTCTACCAACCTCTCCGGCTTTCTGGACTTAGCTTGTATTTTTGTTTTTTCCTCCTTCGGTGACTCATTCATAACACTTCTGCCTCAAAGGCTGGACCATGGTCGGTGAGCACTTGTTCAGGGTATCCATGCGGTCGAGAAAAGTGTTGCTGAAATGCCTTGGCTGCTGTCTTCGCTTTGTTCTTTAACAGGCACAACTACCAAGAACCTTGAGTAATGGTCCACGATGGTGAGAGCATAGGTGTAGCCATTCCTACTTGGAGTTAACTTCATGTAATCCAAGGCTACCAGTTCAAGCAGCTGTTTTGTGATGATCTGCTGTAATGGGGCTTGCCGGCTGTTTCGGTCTTTTCTGTGCAGGTTGCATGGGCCACATTCTCGACACCACTTCTCAATGGAACTCCTCATGCCAACCCAGTAGAACCTTTCACGAAGTAGAATTTCCAACTTCTTCCAGCCGATGTGTCCTGCTTCATTGTGGTACGCCTCTAAGACCATTGGTGCATCCCTCTTCGGGACTACCACCTGCCAGACCAGTTCATGTGTGCGCGAATTGATGTTCCGCCGACACAGTTTACCCTCGTAGATGAACAGCTTGCCTCTCTCCTTCCATAGTTGCTGTGCTTCCTGTCGGTCATCTGGACCAGGGTGTGCATCTGCTTGTGCCAGCGACTCCTTTACTAGGCGAACAGCTGGATCACTGTCTTGTGTCTCTGCCCACTCATGATGGGGTAATGGATTCAACGTTACCTCTCGTGCGACAAAGCGCTTATTCCTCACTCCTTGAGAGCGCTGGGCTGCAATTGGACGGTGGAAGGCTGGTAACTTGATTTCTTCAAATTCTTTTGGATCTTCTCCCCCATCTGGTGAATTAGGCATCCTGGACAACGCATCTGCATTAGCGTTCTTATGTCCTGCTCTGTACTTGATGGTGAACTCATAGTTGGACAGCCGGGCCATCCATCGCTGCTCAAGTGCCCCGAGCTTTGCCGTTTCAAGGTGGGTTAGCGGATTATTGTCCGTGTAGATGGTGAACTTTGCGGAAGCCAAGTAGTGCTTGAAGCGCTCTGTTACTGCCCAGACTATGTTGAGGAACTCCAGCTTAAAGGAACTGTAGTTGTTGGGGTTCCTCTCAGTGGGACGAAGCTTCCTGCTGGTGTAGGCAATCACTCTCTCTCTGCCTTTCTGTGTGGGTCTCCGCTGTATATAACTATGCTGCGACCCTCTATTCGTGATGGTTTCACTAACCTGTACAGCTGTCAGCGTGAGCCTATTCCATGGGTACCATTCTCTTCACTGTCGGCCCCGGGCTCCTTATCCGCTGCCGTGCCCTCAGGTGATCAATGTGCACAGGAATTTACAATCCTCTGTACTTTCAGATTCAGCTATCAGGACTTACAGCTCCTGTCAGCCTAGGACTAGCCTAGGATGTCCCTTTTCTCTTTATTAGCGCTTCACTCAGGGGTCTGCTATATGTAGTATTTTAGCTTCCCTAGAGTCTTTCAGTCTCTGCTCTTGTCCTTTCCCTCTTCACAGATCAGCTTTGCCTATCGAGCTCCTCTCAGATCAGCTCCCTGTCTTCCTCTGACAGGATCTTCCAGAAAGATCGCTTTACCTCACGTTTAACTGTCCTTTCTCCTCACAGCTGTTTAGTTTCCATGACAACTCCCTCAGCTGACTTCTAGCTGACTCACCAACCCCCTCTGCTGGCCAGAATTTAAAAGGCATCTCCCTTTTCTGACCTGCAGCAGGAAATTGTGATTTAATCTATGCTGCCTAGCATAGGGGTCCCTTTCTGCCTCCAAGCATGACTGTACCCATTAGAGGGAGGTAATGTCACTGTGATAACCGGACTCTGGGGTATCACATATGCATATTCTCTGGTTTTGACAAGAGGGCAATTGCTTCAATTAAAGGAAACATCTTATTGTACTGATGGCTGTCCATGCTTTGGGACTACATGTTGAAGTGTAAATGTGATACTGTTGTTGCTGCCCGTTAATTTCTGTTGTACTGAGCAGGAAAGAAGATCGGGTGTAGCACTGAAAACTGTGACCACTTACTAATTTCTATAGATAAAATAAATAGGCAAAGTGATAAAGCAGGCAAAGGTAACCGAGGTAGCTGGACCACTTAAATAGATGAGCCATGTGTGAATGCTGGGCGGGATGCACTAGCACAGAAAATACCACTTGCTAAACTACCGTAGATATATTGTTGCAATGCAAAAAGCAAGTATATGCTCAGATGATGAATTCATGAAATAAAACAGATAGGAAATCAATAAATATCAGATGGGGCATGTGTAGGTACGTGTTCCGACTGGGGGGGGTGGATCCTTTTTGCGCCGCAAACAGACTGGAGACATAAACCGATGCATGTTCAACAGGTCTTCTTTATTTGTTGTCCTCCCGACGACCACAGCAACACGACAGCCTCCGTACACACAGGCCCGGGTACCTTTCACCTTCCTTCTTGCCTTTGTAATGACGTCCCTCGCGGCTCTATTGCTGTGGCTGCCCTAGGACTACCACCACAGCGCTAAACCTGTCAGAGTCCATCCGTCTGGTGTTATGAATGAGTCACCGGAGGAGGAAAAAACAAAAATACAAGCTAAGTCCAGAAAACCGGAGAGGTTGGTAGCTAGCGGATTGCAGACCCCTGATCCTATTCACAACAACTAATAGTAGCCGTGGAGTGTTCTTACGGTGGTCCTAGACACCTCGTCACAGCCGGAGAACTAAATAAGCCTAAAGAAAGAAAGGGGAAATCTAAACTGCCCCAGAGCAGACCCCAAAGCAATAGACAGCCCCCAACATGTATTGATGGTGAAAACAGATGAAAACACAAACACAGACAGAAAGACAGGCAGAGCAAACGATGGAGCCCAACTAACTAGATAGGAAAGGACATAAAAGATGCTGGCTGCAATCCGCAAAAACCCTACCAAAAATGTCCCAACATGTCTGAAAGGAAAAACGGCCCTGAAGTCACTAGACTTCAAAATCCCTATATCAGCACTCCGATATATTCTGAAGACAGAGCAAAAGAGAATTAACCGATCAGGGACAAAAATGGAAATTCAGCAAAGCCCCAGCCGGGGCTGGCTGAACACAAAACTAAGCAAATCAGACAAAATCTCATGGAACAATAACAGAGCAAAAACTTAGCTTTAGAAGACAGGAACTGAACTGGAGGCCAGATCTCAGAGCAGAGAAATCATCAGCAACCCTACAGGGCGTCGGCTGCCTTATATCCACTCAGAGATTCCGGATGTCCAATCGCAATCCACCTGTTCAGGTGACAGGTTTCTCCCATCCAAATCAGTTTCACCACCTCCTTTCACCAGCAGTTCATCGGACATAAAAGGTGAACGAGAAAATGAGTTCATAACAGTACCTCCCCCTTGAGGAGGGGTCACCGAACCCTCATCCATGCCACCAGGCCGATCAGGATGGGCCCGATGAAAAGCACGAACCAATCTTTCGGCAAGAATATTGGATGCAGAGACCCAAGAATTATCCTCCTGGCCATAACCCTTCCACTTAACCAAAACTGGAGTCTCCGTCTAGCCAGACGAGAATCCAGTATCTTCTCAACCTCATATTCCACATTACCTTCAACCAATACAGGATCTGGAGGTGCCACCACAGGAACTCCTGGCACAAACCTCTTCAACAGAGACTTATGAAACACGTTATGGATCTTAAATGTAACAGGAAGAGCCAATCGAAAAAGAGACCGGATTAAAAATCTCCAAAATCTTGTAAGGTCCAATAAATCTAGGTTTAAACTTTGGAGAAGCCACCTTCATAGAGATATTCTTTGATGACAACCAAACCATATCACCCACCTTAAACTGGGGACCAATGGTCCTATGCCGGTTGGAAAACCGCTGGGCCTTTTCCTGGGAGAGAGACAACTTATCCACCACTTGGTCCCAAATCTGGTGCATTCTCTCCACCACAGTGTCAACACCTGGACAGGCAGAAGACTCCACCTGCCCTGAAGAGAATCGAGGATGAAACCCAAAGTTACAAAAAAAAGGTGACATCAAAGTGGCAGAACTAGCTCTATTATTTAAAGCAAATTCGGCCAAGGGCAAGAATGAAACCAAATCATCCTGATCAGCAGAAATAAAACATCTCAAATACGACTCCAAAGTCAGGTTTGTTCTCTCCATCTGCCCATTGGTCTGAGGGTGAAACGCAGAGGAGAAGGACAACTACATTCCCAGCTTGGAACAAAAAGTCCTCCAAAATCTAGAAACAAACTGAACTCCTCTGTCAGATACAATGTTCTCAGGAATCCCATGCAAGCGAGCCACCTGCTGCAAAAACAAGGGCACCAACTCTGAGGAAGCTGGCAACTTAGGGAGTGGTACAAGATCGACCATCTTAGAGAATCTATCACAAATTACCCAGATAACAGTCATTCTCTGAGAGACAGGCATATCAGAAATAAAATCCATTGAAATATGGGTCCATGGCCTCCTGGGCACCGGCAAAGGCATCAACAACCCACTAGAGCGAGAACAAGGTTTAGACTGGGAGCAAGTCCCACAGGACTGCACAAAATTCCTGACATCACAAGATAAGGCGGGCCACCAAAAAGACCGACTCACCAAATCTCTAGTACCAAAAATACCTGGATGACCAGCCAATGCGGAGCAATGAACTTCAGACATTACTCTCTTCCTCCACTGGTCAGGAACATACAGTTTTCCAATGGAACAACACTCAGGTTTGTCCTCCTGAAACTCTTCCAGAGCACGTCTCAAATTGGGCGAGATAGCAGAAAAAACTACCCCCTCACCTAAGATGGTAGCAGGCTTGGTCACAATAGGAGAATCAGCAAAGAAACTCCTAGAGAGGGCGTCTGCCTTGACATTCTTAGTGCCCGGAAGAAAAGAGACCACAAAATCAAAACGTGTGAAAAACAAGGCCCACCTAGCCTGTCTAGGATTCAAGCGTTTGGCCGACTCAAGGTAAATCAAATTCTTGTGGTCAGTGAGGACCACAACTTGATGTCTAGCTCCCTCCAAAAAATGTCTCCACTCCTCAAATGCCCATTTCATGGCTAACAGTTCCCGATTCCCCACATCATAGTTGCGTTCGGATGGGGAGAACTTTCGGGAAAAGGAACCACAGGGATTCATTTTAGATGTTACAGGATCCTTTTGGGACAAAACAGCTCCTGCACCAATCTCAGAAGTGTCCACCTATACCTGAAACGGGAGTGAGACATCAGGTTGCCGCAAAACCGGAGCAGAAGTGAACCTCCACTTCAGCTCCTGAAAGGAAGAAACAGCCTCTGGAGACCAATTCAGCACATCAGCACCCTTCTTAGTCAAATCAGTCAATGGTTTTGCAATACCAGAAAAATTAGCTATAAATTTACGATAAAAATTAGCAAAACCCAAAAACTTCTGGAGGGCCTTCAAAAAAATGGGCTGAACCCAATCATAAATGGCTTGTACCTTGGCCGGGTCCATTTCAATAGTTGACTGAGACCAAATAAATCCCAAAAATGAAATCCTCTGTACACCAAAAATTCTCCCTCAAAATCCGGAACACAGTCCGAACATGTTCCACATGAAAGTCCCAATCCCTGGAAAAGATCAAAATATCATCCAGATAGATGATCAAAAATTTATCCACAAAGTCCTGGAAGATATCATTCATGAAGCACTGGAAGACAGAAGGGGCATTAGTGAGCCCAAAAGGCATCATCAGGTACTCAAAATGTCCCTCCGGAATATTAAACGCCATCTTCCATTTATCCCCATGCTTAATGCGAATAAGATTATACGCCCCCCTGAGGTCAAGCTTGGTAAACCAGCAAGCACCTTTAACTCTGGAGAATAAATCAGAAATCAGGGGTAACGGATACTGATATTTAACAGTAATTTTGTTGAGGGAACGATAGTCAATACAAGGCCTTAATAAACCATCTTTCTTGGCCATGAAAAAAAAAACAGCACCCAAGGGTGAAGAGGATGGTCTAATATGACCCTTCTCCAACGACTCCTTAATATAAGATCACATAGCGTCGTGCTCGGGTACAGATAAATTGAAAAGTCGACCCTTGGGAAATTTACACCCAGGGCTCAACTCAATTGCACAGTCATAACTCCTATGAGGAGGCAAAGACGCAGACTCATTCTCACTAAATACATCATAAAAATCAGCCAAATAGTCAGGAACATCATGCGACTGGGGAGAGGTGGAGAAAACAGGAGCGTCACTAAGAGCACACCGACAGCTCCAACTCACCACAGACACAGATTTCCAATCCAAAACTGGATTATGGATTTGCAACCAGGGAAATCCCAGAACAATGGTATCATGCAAATTATGCAACACCAAAAATCTGCAATTTTCTTGATGGTCTGGGGCGACCCGCATTACCACCTGGGTCCAAAACTGAGGTTTATTCTTCGCCAAAGGAGTAGCATCAATACCCCTCAAAGGGATAGGCATCCACAGAGGTGTCATAGGAAACCCACAACATTTAGCAAAATCCAAGTCCATCAGGTTCAGAGCCGCTCCTGAATCCACAAAAGCCTTAGCGGAAAATGTGGACAGGGAGCAGATCAGAGTAATTGCCAGAAGAAACTTAGGTTGAACACCACCCACAGCAAATGTGTGTGCAAAATGTTTCTCTCGTTTAGGGCAGACAGAAATAATATGAGAGGCATCTCCACAGAAAAAATTTTTATGCCTTCTGAACTCCTGATGTTGCGCCCTAGACAAAACTCTATCACATTGCATAGGTTCAGACATTTGTTCAACAGGTGGCAACATTTCTCGTGTAATTTTACGTTCACGTAAACGCCGATCAACCTGACTGGCTAATGAGATAGAATCGTCAAGACCAGAGGGAACAGGAAATCCCACCATAGTATCTTTTTACAGTTTCTGACAAACCCTTCCGAAAGAGAGCTGCCAAGGCACCATCATTCCAGATAGTAAGGACCGCCCACCTTCGGAATTTTTGACAGTATGACTCTGCAGAATCCTGACCCTGGCTCAATGCCAACAGGGCTTTCTCAGCTTGATCAATAGCATTAGGTTCATCATACAACAACCCCAAGGCTTGAAAAAATGCATCCACATTAGTTAGAATAGGATCACCAGGTGTCAAAGAAAACGCCCAATCCTGGTGATTGCTGCACAGCAAAGAGATGACAAATTATAACCTGCTGCGCAGAGCTCCCTGATGAGTTAGGCTTCAAGGCAAGAAATAATTTACAATTATTCTTAAAATTCAAAAATTTAGACCGATCCCCAAAAAACACATCAGGAGTAGGAATCTTTGGTCCAGGAGCATGTGAATGACCAAAATAGGTGGAAATTCCCCACCCTTCTGCAGCGAGCTGCTCCACACGATCAGACAATTGCTTAATCTCCATCAAGAAAAGAAAAATTCCTCCTACGGCCCCAGAGAAAAAGAGGAAAAAATATACATAAAAAAAAATTCTGACACTTTTTTTTACAATTCCTTCCTGCTATTGAGTACCCTAGAATCTGCGGTATGTCTGGTGATTCTGTTATGAATGAGTCACCGGAGGAGGAAAACACAAAAATACAAGCTAAGTCCAGAAAACCAGAGAGGTTGGTAGCTAGCGGATTGCAGACCCCTGATCCTATTCATAACAACTAATAGTAGCCGTGGAGTGTTCCTATGGTGGTCCTAGACACCTAGTCACAGCCGGAGAACTAAATAAGCCTAAAGAAAGAAAGGGGAAATCTAAACTGCCCCAGAGCAGACCCCAAAGCAATAGACAGCCCCCAACATATATTGACGGTGAAAACAGATGAAAACACAAACACAGACAGAAAGACAGGCAGAGCAAATGATGGGGCCCAACTAACTAGGTAGGAAAGGACAGAAAAGATGCTGGCTGCAATCCGCAAAAACCCTACCAAAAATGTCTCAACACGTCTGATAGGAAAAACGGCCCTGAAGTCACTAGACTTCAAAATCCCTATATCAGCACTCCGATATATTCTGAAGACAGAGCAAAAGAGAATTAACCGATCAGGGACAAAAATGGAAATTCAGCAAAGCCCCAGCCGGGGCTAGCTGAACACAAAACTAAGCAAATCAGACAAAATCTCATGGAACAATAACAGAGCAAAAACTTAGCTTTAGAAGACAGGAACTGAACTGGAGGCCAGAGCTCAGAGCAGAGAAATCACCAGCAACCCTACAGGGCGTCGGCTACCTTATATCCACTCAGAGATTCCGGATGTCCAATTGCAATCCACCTGTTCAGGTGACAGGTTTCTCCCATCCAAATCAGTTTCACCACCTCCTTTCACCAGCAGAGGGAGTTCATCGGACATCAAAGGTGAACGAGAAAATGAGCTCATAACTGTCTGGCACCCCAGGCTTCCTCTGTCCTGCGGCTATCCTGTCTGGGCCACCCCCCTGACCGTCTCTTCTTCCAGTCCCCTCTGGAGCTCTTCCTCTCTTCATCTTTGCCACTTTCAATCTCTTCCTCTGCTCAGTTCCTCCCCCTGGACTGGCTCCCTTCTGGAACTCTCTCTCCCCTTTTATTCCCCTCCCTGGGAATTCCTCTCTCGAGTCCTCGTAACTCCGCCCACCATGACTATGCGGTTTCCCAGCCTTAAGCTGCTGTTAAGCCCTTTGCTCACTGCACTGCTCTCTGTCTCCATCTTGTGGCCAAATCTTAGTACTGCACCGTCTCCTTTTCCTGCTGTTCTGTCTCCCCCTAGTGGCCAAAACCCAGTACTTTACCAACTGTCACTATTTCTAGCTATCTCCCCTCATGTACATACAAATTTACTTCAAGTATGTTTACTGCACCCTTTACATTCACTGTTCCTCTTCAGACAGGTCCATAGATCAGTCCACCCCCTACACATGCAAAAGAATAAAAGTAATGTCTTTATACCAAGAGGATATTGTGGTAGCTTCCACTTACTAATGGTAAAAGTCCTAAATCCAAAGATGCACAATGTTCCTATTGTTGTACATTATCCGTTGTATGGTGGTCCCCAAGGTCCAGTGCACTGTGCATTGCAAGCTGCTCCGATGTCCTGATAGTAGCGTGGATGGTGAGAATCATGGCTCTCCGGCTAGTAGCATCCTTGGTAACCTCGCGACTGAATATTAGATGTGCGTGTGATGGCACAATAGATGATCACTAGGGAAGTCAAATAACCTATGTATTTTGTGGAATCATGGTTCCTCTTCACCAGGGTTTAACTGAAAGCTGACACAGGCATCTTGGGACGGAAACTCACTTTTTATCCAAGGGGGTTTGGTTTTCGGCCATGCAGTAAATGTCCTTGTTGCAGGCCATCACCGATGAAAAGATTCTTCAGAAAATATTTTACTAATTCAGATGGAACAGAAATATTTTCAAATAAAATGGTGGTTACACACGTTTTCAAATGAACCTGATGGGTATATAAGGTTCCTCCCATGGTATAGAGTTTATTCAAACCAAGCCTAAAAACATGACCATTTCGAAACGCGTCTGGTGAATATGTGTTTTGTTTCCTCCTGTGTTTCCCCTCTTTTCCAAATGCTTTTTGGTGAATGTTTTTGGATATTTTCTTTTAAATCATAGAATCGTAGAGTTGGAAGGGACCTCCTGGGCCATCTGGTCCAAACCCCTGCAGGGTTTGCAGACCAGTCACCATTCTGGTCGCTTTTTTCTGAACTTGCTCTAGTTTGTTGATGTCTTTTTTAAAATATGGCGCCCAAAACTGGACACAGTATTCCAGATGAGGTCTGACCAAAGAGGAGTAGAGGGCAATAATGACTTCACGTGATCTAGACTATATGCTTCTGTTAATACATCCTAGAATTGCATTTGCCTTTTTTGCTGCTGGATCACACTGTTGACTCATATGCAGTCTGTGATCTATTAGTATACCCAAGTCTTTTTCACATGTGCTGTTGCTTAGCCCTGTTCCTCCCATTCTGTATATGCTTTTTTCATTTTTATTGCCCAGATGTAGTACTTTGCATGAACAAGAATAAATCTTCAATTTTATCCATAACGTACCGGGAGTTTGATCATTTTCTTTCCTGTGTCTGAATAAAATATGACATGGAACCGATATGTGGCAAACTCCTGCACATTGTATTGTCTGTTGTTAATGAGGTTAAATGAATATAAAAATATGTTATGGTCCTATAGTGATTAGCGAGTATACTCCTTACTTGGGTTTTCCCGTGCATGCTCGGGTGTCCTCGGAGTATTTGGATGTGCTCAGAGATTTAGTTTCTGTCAACGCAGCTGCATGATTTGTGGCTGCTGGACAGCCTGAATACATGTGGAGATTCCCTAACAAACAGGCAATCCTCACATGTACTCAGGCTGTCCAGCAGCCACAAATCATGCAGCTACGTTGACAGAAACTAAATCTCCGAGCACGGCAAAATACTCGGAGATCACCCGAGCAATGAGTATACTCGCTCATTATGAGATGTATTCTCCACTGAATGAGCTGCCAGTCCAACAACCAAATGACTTAATTTATTTATTTAATTTTTTTTTCAGAAATGAAAATCGCATTCAGAAGAGGATGGCCACCAAAAATGAGCCTGATGTGAGCAGCTACAAAAAGAATGGCAAATGTTATTAACTATTTTGAAAAGCCATATAAGATATAAGATATCAACAGACAATCAAATACTAACAAAATAATAAAAATTTATATTTAGATTTTTAGGAGCAAAACAATAACAATGCAGCCACATCAAAAGAATCTGCATAACCAATAATATGCTAAATAGCTGCAAGCCAAATTTATTTTTGAGAGAGCCAAGATGATTGTCTATAAAATGATGGTAGTCTCACGTTAGAAGAAGTGGTGGATGGTGAGATATGGAGCCTGAAAGTCAACAAAACAACGTTACCCTTTTGCTCGTCACTGTGCACACGCAGCTCTACCATACATATGCAACGCTCGGCTACATAATCAATATATGCACAGTTAATCTACAACACTCACCTTAGCTGCAACACATTCAGCTCAGCTACATCATCAAAGCAACAACAGCACACACACACACACACACACACACACACACACACACACACACACACACACACACACACACACACACACACACACACACCACAGCTACACATATATACACACTCATTTTTCTCTACTACAACACACTTGCTCAGCACAACCAGAGCCCACTGAGCTCAGTTACATTATTAAAACACACACTTCACACATGTAAGGCTAAGCTCACACTGGGCATTTTTGCTGCGTTTTTTTTTCTGTAGCAAAACATGAGAGCTTGGCAGGAAAGAAACTGCTTCAAAAATGCAAGTTTTGCTTTTTTGTGTGTGTTTTTGGTGCGCTTTTTCATGCATTCAATTCAATGGGTGAAAAACTCTGAAGAAATGATGAAAAAGCGCTGAAAGTGACATGCTCTATGTCCAAAAAAGCTATGCAAAAAAACAATACTGATGACCCCAAAAAACCAAGCTGTGTGTGTATAAGGCCTCTTTCACACTTCAGTTTTTTGCATCAGTCAAAATTCGCCAAAAGGACGGATGGCGGATCCGTTTTAGTACTGATGACAATGGATGCCACCTGTCCGTTTTTTTGACGGATCCGCAAAATGAAGAATTTTAAAGGAATCGCAGCCTGGAAAAGGAGAGAGGGAAAGAGAGGGAGAGAGAGGGAGAGAGAGAGAGAGAGAATTTTTTTTTTTTGTCCGGCACCCAGAAAGAATTTCGGGTTATGCGTGCACAGACATCAACTGATCACTCACGGAGACGGACTTGTGGCGCATCTTTCCAGACCGCAGCATGTCAATTTCTCTTGCTAGACTCCACAAGAAAAATGTCATCAATGAATTATGTTGGACGCGGTGAAGGGATTGTCTGAGTAGTGGAAACCCCTTTCATGAATCAGGAGAGTCTGACTCCAGTCTGCACTCTCATCAAGACCAGTGTGAAAAATCGGCAATATTGATCCATCGGGTACTTAGTGTATATTTTTAGTTTCATACCTTACCTTTAGACTCTCATATCCTCTTGTGGCTTTTACATAATATTTTTCTGGTGTTTTAGCTCTGGATGGTTTTAGGGAAGATCCTTCATATTAATTTCAGGATTTCAATATTTATTTTTAGTATGGTGCTATTAATTTTAGGATAATCCTCACCCTTTACAGTCCACTGAGTTATGTTCCCAGTCATGTTTTTTAGGATGTGGATAATGCCCTCTTCAACAAGGTGAAGGTGAATGACCTTAAAGACAAAATTGAATTTTTGACAGCCGAAATCGAGTTAATTAAGCGTATGATCGAGGCGGTAAGTTATACTTTATTATCTGTTTACTTGCATTAGACACTCTGTGCCAGATACATTAAAGCAGCCACAGATCATAACAGAGCCTCCTCCATGTTTCACAGTAGGGACAGTGTTCTTTTCTTGATATGCTCCATTTTTCCGTCTGTGAACATAGAGCTGTTGTGCCTTGCCAAAAAGTTAAATTTTTGTCTCATCTGACCATAGGACATTCTCCCAGAAGCTTTGTGACTTGTAAACATGTAGTTTGGCAAATTCCAGTCTGGCTTTTTTATGATTTTTTTTCAACAATGGTGTCCTCCTTGGTCGTCTCCCATGAAGTCCACTTTGGCTCATACAACGACGGATGGTGCAATCTCACACTGATGTTCCTTGCGCTTGAAGTTCACCTTTAATCTGTTTAGAAGTTTTTCTGGGCTCTTTTGTTACCATTTGTATTATCCGTCTCTTTGATTTGTCATCAATTTTCCTCCTGGGCCACATCCAGGGAGGTTGCCTACAGCCCAATGGACTGAATAATATATTCGTAAAAGAAGGAAAAAGATGCGGCGCTCACCCAGATTTGCAGTGCAGTGTTTCTTTATTCAACCATTAACCCCTTCCTGACATCAGACGTACTATCCCATCAATGGGACCCGGGCCCCTATGCCCATGGACGGGATAGTACGTCTACTGCGATCAGCGGCGCCCACGTGGTGAGCGCCGCTGATCGCGGCCGGGTGTCAGCTGATTATCACAGCTGACACCCGGCACAATGTGTCAGGGGCGGTCACGGACCGCCCCCGACACGTTAACCCCTTGCACACCGCGATCAAACATGATCGCGGTGTACCGGGGGTTAAAGGGAAGCATCGGCAGGGAGGGGGCTCCCTCCGTGCTTCCCTGAGCCCACCACGGCAGCGCAATATGCAGCGCTGCTGCCGGGGGCTCCTTTCCTGCAGGCCCCCGAATCCAAGATGGCAACGGGGGCCTTTGGGGGCCTGCAGGAAGCTGGCTTCCTCAGTGCCTGCAAAGCGCAGGCATGAGCAAGCCTTGTGCACTGCCTGTGACAGATCGCTGATCTGTCACAGTGATCTGTGATGTGACAGATCAGCGATCTGTCACAGAACAGTGATGTCCCACCTGGGACTATTTCATAAAGTAAAAAAAAAATAAAAGTGTTAAAATAATTTAAAAAAAAAAAATCGCCAAATAAATTACAAAAAAAAAAAAAAAAATATTCCCCCAAATAAATCCATTTTTTGAAAATAAAAAAAAACAATAAAAGTACATATATTAGGTATTGCCGCGTCCGTAACGACCTGCCCTATAAAATTGTCCCATTAGTTAACCCCTTTAGCGAACCCCTTAAAAAAAAAACGAAGCAAAAAAATAATGATTTATTATCATACCGCCAAACAAAAAGTGTAATAACGCGCGATCAAAAAGACGCATATAAATATCCATGGTACCGCTGAAAACGTCATCTTGTCCCGCAAAAAACGAGCTGCCACACAGCATCATCAGCAAAAAAATAAAAAAGTTATAGCTCGCAGAATAAAGCGATGCAAAAATAATTATTTTTTATATAAAATAGTTTTCATTGCATAAAACCGACAAAACATAAAAAAACAATCTGAATGAGGTATCGCTGTAACCGTACTGACCCGAAGAATAAAACCGCTTTATCAATTTTACCACACGCGGAACGGTGTAAACGCACCCCCCCAAAAGAAATTCATGAAACGCTGGTTTTTGTTCATTCTGCGTCCCAAAAATCGGAATAAAAAGCGATTAAAAAATGTAACGTGCCCGAAAATGGTACCAATAAAAACGTCAACTCGTCCCGCAAAAAATAAGACCTCACATGACTCGGTGGGTCAAAATACGGAAAAATTATAGCCCTCAATATGTGGTGATGCAAAAACTATTTTTACAATAAAAAGCGTCTTTTAGCGTGCGACAGCCGCCAAACATAAAAACCGCCATAAATAGTAAATCAAACCCCCCGTTATCACCCCCTTAGTTAGGGAAAAATAATAAAATAAAAAAAATGTATTTATTTTCATTTTTCCATTACGGTTAGGGTTAGGGCTAGGGTTAGGGGGCTAGAGCTAGGGTTAGGGCTAGGGTTAGGGCTAGGGTTAGGGCTAGGGCTGAGATTGGGGTTAGGGGTGTGTTGGGGTTCGGTTTGGGGTTAGAATTGGGGGTTTCCACTGTTTGGGCACATCAGGGGCTCTCCAAATGCAACATGGCGTCTGATTTCAATTCCAGCCAATTCTGAGTTGAAAAAGTCAAATGGTGCTCCTTCCCTTCCAAGCTCTGACATGCGCCCAAACAGTGTTTTACCCCCACATGTAGGGTATCAGCCTACTCAGGACAAATTGCAAAACAATTTTTGGGGTCCAATTTCGCCTGTTACCCTTAGGAAATTAAAAAATTGGGGGCAAAAATATCATTTTTGTAGAAAAAAGTGATTATTTTATTTTCACGTCCGAGCGTTATAAACTTCTGTGAAGCACTTGGGGGTTCAAAGTGCTCACCACACATCTAGATAAGTTCTGTGGGGGGTCTAGTGTCCAAAATGGGGTCACTTGTGGGGAGTTTCAATAGTTTAGGTACATCAGGGGCTCTCCAAACGCACATGACACTCGCAGACCATTCCATCAAAGTCTGCATTCCAAAACGTCACTGCTTCCCTTCTGAGCCCCGACGTGTGTCCATACAGTAGTTTTCTCCCACATATGGGGTGTCAGCGTACTCATGACAAATTGGACAACAACTTTTGGGGTTCAATTTCTCCTGTTACCCTTGGGAAAATAAAAAAATTGGGGACTAATTGATCATGTTTGTGGAAAAAATACGATTTTTTTTATTTTCATGCCCGGGCATTATAAACTTCTGTGAAGCCCTTGGGGGATCAAAGTGCTCACCTCACATCTACATAAGTTCCTTAGGGGGTCTAGTTTTCAAAATGGGGTCATTTGTGGGGGGTTTCCACTGTTTAGGTACATTAGGGGCTCTCCAAAGGCAACATGACACCCGCAGACCATTCCATCAAAGTCTGCATTCCAAAACGTCACTACTTCCCTTCCGAGCCCTGACGTGTGTCCATACAGTAGTTTTCTCCCACATATGGGGCGTCAACGTACTCAGGACAAATTGGACAACAACTTTTGGGGTTTAATTTCTCCTGTTACCCTTGGGGAAATAAAAAAATTGGGGACTAATTGATCATGTTTGTGGAAAAAATACGATTTTTTTATTTTCATGCCCGGGCATTATAAACTTCTGTGAAGCCCTTGGGGGATCAAAGTGCTCACCTCACATCTAGATAAGTTCCTTAGGGGGTCTAGTTTTCAAAATGGGGTCATTTGTGGGGGGTTTCCACTGTTTAGGTACATTAGGGGCTCTCCAAAGGCAACATGACACCCGCAGACCATTCCATCAAAGTCTGCATTCCAAAACGTCACTACTTCCCTTCCGAGCCCTGACGTGTGTCCATACAGTAGTTTTCTCCCACATATGGGGCGTCAGCGTACTCAGGACAAATTAGACAACAACTTTTGGGGTTCAATTTCTCCTGTTACCCTTGGGAAAATAAAAAAATTGGGGACTAATTGATCATGTTTGTGGAAAAAATACGATTTTTTTATTTTCATGCCCGGGCATTATAAACTTCTGTGAAGCCCTTAGGGGTTCAAAGTGCTCACCTCACATCTAGATAAGTTCCTTAGGGGGTCTAGTTTACAAAATGGTGTCATTTGTGGGGGGTTTCCACTGTTTAGGTACATCAGGGGTTTTCCAATCGCGACATGGTGTCCGATCTCAATTCCAGCCAAAAACGTCAAATGGCGCTGCTTCCCTTCCGAGCTCTGCCATGCGCCCAAATAGTGGTTTACCCCCACATATGGGGTATCAGCGTACTCAGGACAAATTGCACAATAACTTTTAGGGTCCTGTTACCCTTGGAAAAATAAGAATTGAGGGTGAAACGATCATTTTTGTGGAAAAAATATGATTTTTTAATTGTACGGCTTTATGTTATAAACTTCTGTGAAGCCCTTGCGGGTTCAAAGTTCTCAGCACACATCTAGATAAGTTCCTTAGGGGGTCTAGTTTCCAAAATGGTGTCATATGTGGGGGGTTTCCACTGTTTTGGTACATCAGGGGTTTTCCAATCGCGACATGATGTCCGATCTCAATTCCAGCCAAAAACGTCAAATGGCGCTGCTTCCCTTCCGAGCTCTGCCATGCGCCCAAATAGTGGTTTACCCCCACATGTGGGGTATCAGCGTACTCAGGACAAATTGCACAATAACTTTTAGGGTCCTGTTACCCTTGGAAAAATAAAAATTGGGGTGAAAAGATCATTTTTGTGGAAAAAATATGATTTTTTAATTGTACCGCTGTACGTTATAAACTTCTGTAAAGCCCTTGTGGGTTCAAAGTTCTCACCACATATCTAGATAAGTTCCTTGGGGGGTCTAGTTTCCAAAATGGGGTCACTTGTAGGGGGTTTCCACTGTTTAGGTACATCAGGGACTCTCCAAACGTGACATGGCGTCCGATCTGAATTCCAGACAATTTTGCATTGAAAAAGTCAAACGGCGTTCCTTCTATTCTGAGCTCTGCCATGCGCCGAAACAGTCGTTCCCCCCCACATATCAGGTATCAGCGTACTCAGGACAAATTGCACAATAACTTTTGCAGTCCAATTTCTCCTGTTACCCTTGGTAAAATAAAAAAAACTGAACCTGAAGTATTTTTTTTGTGAAAAAAAGTTAGATGTTCATTTTTTTTTATATATTCAAAAAAATTCCTGTGACGCACCTAAAGGGTTAATAAACTTCTTGAATGTGGTTTGAGCACCTTAAGGGGTGCAGTTTTTAGAATGGGTATTTTCTATCATATAGACCCCTCAAAGTGGCTTCAAATGTGATGTGGTCCGCAAAAATAAAATGGTGTTGCAAAAATGAGAAATCGCTGGTCAATTTTTAACCCTTATAACTTCCTAACAAAAAAAAATTTTGGTTCCAAAATTGTGCTGATGTAAAGTAAACATGTGGGAAATGTTAGTTATCAAGTTTTTTGGGTGCCATATCTCTGTGATTTAAGGGCATAAAAATTCAAAGTTGGAAAATTGCGAAATTTTCAAAATTTTCACCAAATTTCCGTTTTTCTCACAAATAAACGCAAGTTATTTGAATGAAATTCTACCACTAACATGAAGTACAATATGTCACGAGAAAACAATGTCATAATCACCGGGATCCATGGAAGCGTTCCAGAGTTATGACCTCATAAAGGTACAGTGGTCAGAATTGTAAAAATTGGCTCGGTCATGAACGTGCAAACCACCCTTGGGGGTGAAGGGGTTAAAGGTCACACAATAAGGGACGGGCAGATAACATGAGGCATGGGGGGAAAAAACAGACGACAGCCGTTTCGCGTACACAGACGCTTCAACAGGTCCAGGTGTGTAATTACGTGATGTCATTTCCTTAAATAGGTCTATGACTAACAACAGGTGAACATTTAAAAAAACATGAATGGACATTTTCAATTAAAAACAAGTAACATAATTGCATCTTTATGCTGACTGCAGGAACAATCACAAGAAATTTTTTCAAAAGGAGTGTATAAAGATCCTTACAAAAAATTATTTATAAAGGGAACTTTAAATGCGGTAATTGTAATTACTGTCACTTACATATGACTTCCAATCCTCTAAAAATCGGACCCGTTCAGCATAGAGTAAAAGATTTTATTTCTTGTAAAAGTAAATTTGTGGTATATATTTTGTTTTGTCCTTGTTTATTTTTTACATAGGAAAAACTATTAGACCACTTGCAACAAGATTTCGTGAACATTATCATTCGATTAGTACAGGAAAAGCGTCTTTGCGCTTAATAAAACATATGCAAGAAAAACACAATTCCAACCCTGAATTATTACGCTTTGCTGGTTTAGAAATTGTAAAATTTCCACCACAAGGTGTTAATCATAATAAATTGTTGATGAGACAGGAAGCCAGATGGATAATTAAATCTAAAGCGCAGGGTCCTTTAGGACTGAATGATAGGTTGGATCTGTCTTTTTTTGAAAAGAGAAAAAAATTTTTTGTAAAAAATTCCTTTTGTAAAAAAATTTTTCTGTAAAGAAAAGAATTCTTTGTAAGGATCTTTATACACTCCTTTTGAAAAAATTTCTTGTTGTGATTGTTCCTGCAGTCAGCATAAAGATGTAATTATGTTACTTGTTTTTAATTGAAAATGTCCATTCATGTTTTTTTAAATGTTCACCTGTTGTTAGTCATAGACCTATTTAAGGAAATGACATCACGTAATTACACACCTGGACCTGTTGAAGCGTCTGTGTATGCGAAACGGCGGTCATCAGTCTTTTTCCTCGCATGCCTCATGTTGTCTGCCCGTCCTTTATTGTGTGACCTTTAATGGTTGAATAAAGAAACACTGCACTGCAAATCTGGGTGAGTGCCGCATCTTTTTCCTTCTTTTACAAATTTAGCATGTTTTTTCTGATGCTGAGCACCGTTATTCCCAGCGGTGTTTTACACACTGTGTGCCTGTGATTGTTCCTCAACTTGTTGCTGGTGGATTAGAGCCTTGGTGCCGTTCATCTGGGCTTTCTTTGAATTGAATTGAATAATATATTCAGCTGTAGTCACAGGAACTTCAAGCTGCTTGGAGATGGTCATATAACTTGTACCTTTAACATGTTTGTCTATAATTTTCTTTCTAATCTCCTGAGACAACTCTTTCCTTTGCTTCCTCTTGTCCATGTTGAGTGTGATACACACCATGTCACCAAACAGCACAGTGAGTATCTGTAGCCCTCTATACAGGCCACTCACTGATTCCAGGACTGTAGACACCTGTGATACTAATTAGTGGGCACACCTTGATTTAACACGTCCCTTTTGTCACATTATTTTCAGGGGTACCATTATTTCTGTCCAGTCCTATTTCATGAGTTTTATTTTTTAAATAATTCTGTGGAAGCATGGCTGAAATGCAATATCTGACTTTCATTTGTTCATTTTCATAGATTTTTTTATTTATCATTACTTTTGTCAGATTCAGTTTATCTCTGTGACCATTGTGGGCTTTTCTGTCATTAAATGAGGGGTACCAACAATTTTGACCATGAGTGTAGATTATACTTGTAAAATGAAAATGCTTAGCACACAAATTAGCCAATTCATGAGAACCCACCAGACAAGGCAAGGTGTACTTTTCTCTGGTAGGACCCTAAACCTAATATTTCTCAAACATACCTCTCTAGGCTAAAAGCCTACAGATTTAAAGTGAACCTGTCAGCAGGATTGTTCTCAGTAAACTACAGACAGTGTCAGGTTGGTGCCATTATATTGATTACAGTGATACCTGGTGATGAAATCCATCTTGTGGATGTTTAATCTTTATTTGTAGTTTTCAGTTAATGATATGCTCCTGCTCCGGGGCGGCCTGTGGGCGGCGCTGTAGGTGTTTGGGCTTTTTTCATGCCTTTTATTGAATTATAACAACATATCAACACGATTGCTGGTTGCTTAGCATGGCTTCCCTTGCCTATCCCTGCCAGCAGTGCAAATATCAGGCAGCTCCTCCCTCCAGTGCTTCCCTGAGCTTTGGCTGTAGTCTGCATCTCACTTCTGGTACCCTGTCATGGTGTTTCCTTGTTTTGTCTCTTCTGTTATGGACCCAGCTTGTATTCTCATTTTGTCTGATCTCTCTGTTCCTGACTCCGATTTCATTTCCTGATCTTGCACTGCTTGCCATAACCTCGGACTTCCTGACTCTGTCTCACTCTTCCTCCTCTGTGCCGGGACCGGGTCAGAAATCGGTGAATCCCGTGCAGTGTACCATGCATATGCTGGTGGAATTCATAATTCTGCAGTCACGCAGAGTGACTTCAGACTTATCGGTTTGGAACCGAAAACCCCTTTAAGGATTAACTAACAGATCTACAGCACTCACAATATCAATCTATCAAAATGAATGAATCTTATAATAAGATCACTGCTTACATCAAATCAATGACTATTGAATCAACTGTGGTGGCAGCATCAGTGGGATCTGCGTGGTTCCCCCTGTTGTCCCTCTGACAGTCATGGTTTTGATATTCTTGGACATTTTAAAAATGTTTACTTCTGTTTTTTTTTAAACAAAGGTTTATTTTTTTGTACTTTGATGGGTGGCCCTTTATCAATATTCTCATTTTGGTATAATGATACAATGGGACATGCATTCCATTTGTGATATTTATTGATGCCCCCTTAACATGCATGTTATTTTTTCCTCAGATCAATGTTGGCGATGTAGGAGGACATGATTGATGATATTCCTGGATTCTAAGTCAAGAATCAATGATAGCGATCAAAGAATCAAGTATCATACTCCTCAATATAACAGAAATGTTATTATTATACTATTGTACATTAGCATCCATATGAATAGGAACATAGAACTTTAGTACAGTAGCAGTAAGTTTATTGGCAGACTGTATTCTCTACTTTAAATTTGCGATTTGTTTTACACCAAATTTGGGCAAATTTGCTTACAGCAAATTTATTATACATTTTGACCCATTTTCCAACCTGCATTTCAAATGAGACAAAAAATTCCTAAGTGAAGTTTTGGTCATATGATTGGAAGCATTCAAAGGAACCTGTCTGATGATTCATGCTGCTCAAACCATGCACGATTGCAGCCACGTATATTTTCTCTGAAATTGAGCATTGGATCCAAACGGTAGAATAGAGGAAAGTATGCAATGAAAAAAAAACACAAAATCATATAATAAATTTTAAAGATTTTTATGAAAAAAAACAACTGTTTCCTATAAATTTTTTCTGTCATCCTATCAATAAATCATTACATAATCTAATTATACGTGTCTTGCTTTATTAAGCTTTGCTTACCGTTAAGCTGACGTACCTCGGTGCCACTGGAGGAACGTTTCTGAAGGGTCACTTTCTGTTTAAACTAAACACGTCCATGACATCATGTAATTGCCTCATAATTTTCATTGTGATTATATATATATATATATTTTTAATTGTAGACAGAAAATACATAATTACTGGGGTCAATCATGGGTAGGGAACATTAAAAGGATAGAGATTTACTGTTGTGACTTTGGAAGGCTTTAATATCTTCTTGGTACTGGGTTGTGACACGACCATGGAGAGAATGGTGTGAAAGTTATCAGGGATGTTGATAGGGTCTTAAAAGACATTATCCCTGGATGGATATTACTTGGACATACTGAAGAATATAATACTTATTAGTTGCATACATAAGCAACAAACCATGATTACCAACATTGCTCTTGCCAATGCATTCTCATTCAGGCTCCTGCCCAGAATTGCCCCTAAACATTTTGGAGTCACCCAATTGTGAAAGGAGTTCATGTAAACACCCCTTTTGAGCCTTGGTCACCACTGATGTGTAGGTCTGTTTCTCAAAAATCTGGACAGTCCTGACAAATCCTTGTCGGGTGGAAACGGAGACCCTTCACAACAGTTACATACAGTATGTCATATCTGATATGTTCTCAATTACAAATGTTCTCTAGTCTCATCTTTTCAATATAGAAAACTTTGCCAGTCTCTTCTTCTAGTCACAATTTCAAGAGCACAGTTAGGGATATTTTCCATATCTGGAAATCTAATCCTGAGCAGTTTAGGAAAAAAATCCTTTTATTTTATTCAGTTCAGTAAAAGTTGTAAACATTCCCTATGTTTCCTCTTATGGTATCTACAGGAATACGTAGTATTATCATGTTACTCTATAAATACATGGAGGGAAGCCAGGGGATTTTGATGCTCATCCAAACATTGTCCAAACCATTATTAGAATTCTGTAAATATTTTTATAAAAGTGCCTGCAACATCTAAAAAAAAAAAAATTACAAAATATGAATATTTTATTTTTTTCATAATTGTAATTTTTTTAATTGAGAAACGTTTTCAATTTTAGCAAAAATAAAAATGTGAAAATTGTAACTTTATAGTATCCATTAAGAAACATCAAGTCCAGCTTATGAAATAATTATATTTTAGCAATAAATTAATCAAATTATATATGGTAAAGAAAAGAGAACAACGGACTGACATAAATGATGGAAAGTAGGGGAAGGGATAATTAATTGGTATGACTAAATGACCTATTATAATAGACTTTTAAATATTAAATGGTGAATATTATTAATAGTATATTAGATAATTACAATAGTAATAATATATTATTAGCTATTAGCCCATAACCATCATGTAGAAATCAGTAATAAATAGGTTGTCCATTGCTGAACAACCTCTTATTAAAGGAAAGCTATCATCAAAAAATGACATATTGCTTAAATCAGGTATTTTAGACTGCTCTCTCAGAAAACACTGGTACATGAGCCACAATGTTCAAATGCCAACCCTATCTTTTGTATGGTGAGATTGTGCAACAATCATTATAAATTGCCTATTGCGATTGGTGGATCCTGTGTTATCATGAAACGTGTGTAGAGGTGTAAAGATGGAGAAGATCTTGTGCACCCTCTCTGAAGACAATGTATTTTATGTGAAATGTATTTTACTGTATGTGGGCTGTAATGTCCTTTCAGTCAGGGAGTACAGAGTTAAATGTAGGGCCGGCCCATAGTTGATAGGAGTGAGTGGGGTGCCGAAAGCAGTTCCTGGTTTTACATAGAAAGTTAGTCTAAGGTGGTAGTGAACTAGAGAAGATATAGAGCTCTGACAGCTGTATCTGGGTGTTTTGTTGTGAATTCTCTTTCTGGGCTCCCTCTGGTGGTTACTGAAGGTAATTGAGCTGGTCAGATTGACAGAGGTGTTGCAAGTTCTCTTTCTGGGCTCCCTCTGGTGGTTACTGGAGGTAGTGGAGCTGGTCAGATTGACAGAGGCTTGCCACCTGATGATGACTATTGGAGATCTGGGATTTCTGACTGGTGTATTTAAGACATCTGAATTCCTTCTATCCATGCTGGTGATTTTCTTCCTGTGCCTTCTGAGGTCTGATGTCTCTTGCTCTGTTCCTGCATGGTTTAGCTAAGTGGTTCATTTGCTAATCTTTTTGCATTTGATCTGGTTTTGTCTATCTCTGCTTTGTGCAGGTCAGCTTGCTCCTGCTGGGGCTGTGCTGGATCACCGCCCATATGTTACTGCTTGTGTCAGTTTGTTATGTCCCCTTTTATATTGCTCTCTTTTTGCTTTGCTTTCAGTATATACCTGAGTGCTGATATAGTGGGGGCAAAGTCGTGTGACTTCAGTGTTTTTTTGTGCATCAGACGTGTTGGATTTTTCAGGGTTTTTGCGTGATTGCAGACAGTGTCTTTCCTTTCCTGTCCTGTCTAGTCAGTTTGGTCCCCATTATTTGCTCAGTCTCTTTTCCTGCCTGCATTTGTGTTTTCAACTTTTCTCACCGACAATATATGTTTGGGGGCTGTCTATTCCTTTGGGGTCTGTTCTGGGGCATTTTAGATTTCACCTTTCCTGCTTTAGGCTGAGTTAGTTCTCTGGCTGCGCCGAGGCGTCTAGGGCTTTGTAGGTACGCTCCACAGCTACTGCTAATTGTGTGGATAGGATCAGGGGGTCTGCAATCCGCTTAGTTACCAGCCTCTCTGGTTTTCTGGTGGCTTAGCCTGGTTCTGTTATCCTCCTCAGTGACCCATACATAACAGTGTGTGCTGAAGATTGCAATATTGCAAAGAAGTAGCAAATCTTTCAACAGACAAGCAACAGGGACAGCAGAATCATTTCTCAGCAAAGCAAGCTGGGGAACATAATAGAAGAGTATCAGAGTATAGGTGAAGTGTTGGTCAGACCTGGAGATGTGCAGTGAAGGAATACAAGGTCAGCCAGTAGGAAATCAGCTAGAAAGAGTTCCCTTACACTGTTCACACAGAGTACACGTAGGGTGCAGTGGTCACAGCAAAACACATTTACCCATGTGGTCCTGTACCAGGAAGGTGGAGATTCCCAGCATAGCCTGCTGCACACCAGTAACATCCACAACAAGTTATGTGGAACCGTCACGTATGTGCATCTATCCTGCGATACAGAATAAAATGTATTCAAGAGCTGCACCTGCTACTATTTGTATATAGTTCCAACACTTTGTAAAGAAGAGTTTAGGTTTCAAAAACTGCCTGGCTTATTCTCTAAGAATTTGAAGAGTTCAATCCTCAGCTCCACTGTGACACAACAGAGTCCACCTTGAGAGGTATGTTTATGGTAAAGAACTTTAGTGAACACACCCAGTGACCCATATGTTTGATGTTTAGGGCTTCCAAAGTAAATATCATCCGGGAACTTCACTGTAGAGGTAATGTAATCTTGCCTATGATGATAAGAAGCCTGCTGAAAATTCTTGAAAGGGCAGGAAGTTCCAGTCATGTCGGCACTTGCAGTCCCGGTGATGCGGTAAAACGACACATGATGCCCGGCGCCCGATCAGCGCTGGCATCAATGTCCCCGTCTTCGGACAAAGTGAGCATGAAGAGGAGCCAGGGCTGCAGCTGATACCAGATGTCCTCGTCATGTTCAGTTTGTTCGAAGGTGGGGACAGTGATGCCAGAGGTGATTGGACTCATTCTGAAACGCGTGTCGGGTTGTGTACTTGGACTGCGGACCACCAAGGTAATCCTCTGTTGTCTGTTTACTTATCCTGTATTGACATTTACCGAACACATAGATTTCTGCCATGCATATATGCTACATCTATGTGATACCTGTGGAGACACAGGGGGTCGGCGGGTGCCCCTGGTCTGCTAGCCGAAACCGCATGGACCAGTGATCGTCTCACCGAACGCCCGCTCTACCTTTAACATGGGCATAACGCTACTCAGACAACACAGATTGAGGGTAAAACAGCGTGGCAATGCTTTATTGAACCACAAAACAGGCAGATAACACGTAGAACAGTCCCAGCAAAATACCCCAAGATGGTGCACATTACAGAGTCTCACCCTTACGCTGACTTGCCATGATAATGGCAGCTGTTACTTCAGAGCTCCCAGGGTTGGCTACTCCACCTGTGGCATGCACACAGAGAGGAAGTAACAACATGCATAGGGAGATGACAGTCCATTCAGGTACAAGGCAAGTTGACTCGAGAGTCACAACCTGGCTTTTCCAAACTTCTTCATGGAGCCAGGCGACCAGCGGGTCACAATCTTGGCTTTCTACAAACGTATCCATGGTTCAGTGATGGTCAATGGAGCGGAACTCTATTCTTCCAGCCAGGGCCTAAAACCCCTGTTGACACAAATGGGTTTGACTGACTGCTAAAAGTAGCATCCTCACCTATGACTTGTTTGCTTGTAATTAGTGTGTATGCATAAAAGCTGAGTGAGTTTCTGGGATCCAGGCAGACTTGTATCTTTCATCCAGCTCTGGGGAGGAGGACCCCCATATAGTGATTGGGCCGGAACCAAGGGGACCGCCATCAGAGTTATTGAAGGAATCACATCAGGAGGATTACAAAGGGAGACATGCGACTGAAGTTGTCAGGGCAACAGGGGGCGGGGCTAGGGTAAAAGGAGCAGGGGACGCGCTGAAGTGGCAGTTGGGGAAGAGGGAGAGTGAAGGCAGGACGCAGGGTGACTTGCAGGGGCACCGAGAGGAGCCTGCGAGGAGAAAGCTGGACATTTACCGACAAGAGAGACGTGAGAGACTGTTCCCAGAGACTGCTCCCCGCTCCTGTTCTGAGAGAATCATCCCCGCTACCCCCCGCCTTGGTGAGAGAGGAACTTTACCTCAGGTTGTGGCCGTGAGTACCCGTAACCAGGCCACAGAGGCCTGGGCACTTCCCCCCAGCCTTCCCGCATCACGCCGACCCGGCCGTTACCGGCCTGAAGATACGCCTCCTCGTCACAGGCGAGATAAAAGGCTCGCTACCCTGGCTTTGGGAGAGACTCCTTGATACAGGATGGCTACAGGTCATCTGGGGAACTGCGTCATCACCGCGCGCCACCTCCATCATTTTCTTCAGGGCCTGTTGCGCCCCAACGGCATCGCTTTCTTCAGGGCCTGTTGCGCCCCAACGGCATAGCTTTCTTCAGGGCCTGTTACGCCCCAGCGGCAGCGCTTTCTTCAGGGCCTGTTACGCCCCAACGGCATCGCTTTCTTCAGGGCCTGTTGTGCCCCAGCGGCAGCGTTTCCTTCAGGGCCTGTTGCGCCCCAGCGGCAGCGCTTTCTTCAGGGCCTGTTGCGCCCCAACGGCCTCGCTTTCTTCAGGGCCTGTTGCGCCCCAACGGCATCACTTTCTTCAGGGCCTGTTGTGCCCCAACGGCATCGCTTTCTTCAGGGCCTGTTGCGCCCCAACGGTATTGCTTTCTTCAGGGCCTGTTGCGCCCCACCGTCATCATTTTCTTCAGGGCCTGTTGAGCCCCATTCCTTCCCGGGGAAGCGAGACTTCAGGACAGCCGCCTCAGCGACCTCAACGCGGCCACGCTCACGAAACCAGCAGTCCCTGGAAGGCTAAGTGGCTTTAGAATATGGATAAGATTGTTGAGTCCCTGCGTGGACTGTTTGTTTTGTTCTTAATTGTATGTTTGTTCAGACAAAACCAGTGGCTAAAGCTAGATAAAAGTTATTTTGCAAACCATCAGTCGTCTAGTGTCTCGTCACTGCATCCTGCGAACCTGCTCAACCCTACACAGCCACTGACATTTCTGGATTGTGAGTCATGGGCAAAGCAAAAGAATTGTCAACGGATAGATGGGAAAAGGTAGTGGAACTGTATAAAACAGGAAAGGGATACAAAAAGATATCCAAGGAATTGAAAATGCCAGTCAGCAGCATTGTTCAAACTGTGATTAACAAATGGAAAATCATGGAAAAACAAACCTACCATCAAGTAGATCAACCAAAATTTCATCCATAACTGCCAGGAAAATTGTTCAGGATGCAAAAAAAACCCCACAAATAATATCATTTGAAATACTGGACTCTCTGAAAACTAGCAGTGTGGCTGTTTCAAGATGCACAATAAGGAGGGACTTGAAGAAAAATGGGCTGCATCATGGGTGTACCCACCGTGGGACGGGGGGGCAGCTGCCCCCCCAAGAATCAGGGGTGCCTCGCGAGCGCAAATATCAAGATGAGGCCATCAGCTGGGGTTTTTGACTGCCGGCCCTTTAAAAAGTGCTTGGCTGTGATGCACATAGGGTTGCGATAAGGGATTAAGAACGTCCTGACGTTATCTTTGTGGGCAGAGAGAGCGCACTCTTCTCTCTCGCCCCTGGCTGCAGGCCTGCAGAGCAATTGGTTGTGAGCCGAGCCACTGACTCAGCGCTGCAGCCTCCCTACCCGCGTGTGCCTGGCACATGCGGCCCGCAGGGTGATGCCAGCGGCAAGATATAGTCATCACATTCTGAATCATCACAGATTCAGATGCTGATGCCGTCTCTGGGACTGGGTGAGTGAGTCACCCAGAGAGTGCATGATAATGACTATGATAATTTGTTATGTGTGTATAATAATAATTGACCCCACACCCCCAGAAACATGTTTAAAGTAAAATGCATCAGCCCATCCCCCAGCTACCAGCACCTGTATTATAATACAGTGGGGCTGATGTATATACAGGTGCAGGGCTGGGGCTGTTGACGTATACAGGTGCTGGGCTGCAGGCTGGGCTGGTGACGCATATAGGTGCTGGGCTAGAGGCTGGGCTGTTGATGTATATACAGGTGCTGGGCTGGAGGCTGGTGACGTATACAGGGGTTGGTGACATATACAGGTGCTGGGCTGGTGATGTATATACAGGTGCTGGGCTGGGGCTGGTGGACAAGGATGGATATATGGGGGCCAAGATGGATGTATGCGGGAGCCAGGGTGCATATATATGGGGGATTTATGAGGGGGGAGCAGCACATGGCACCAGGATGGATATATGGGGTGGAGTAGCACAAAAGGCCAAGATGAATATATGGGGGTGGCAGCACAAGGGACCAGGATGAATATTTGGGGGGGTGGTAGAACAAGGGATCGGGATGGATATATGGAGGGGAGCAGCACAAGGGACCAGGATGGATATATGGGGGGAGCAGCACATGGGCACATGATTGATATATGGGGGGAGCAGCACAAGGGATGGATATATGGGGGGGGAGGAGGACAATGGACATATATGGGGACCTGTATGGATAGCTGGGGCCCAGGCTACAGATATTGGGGCCAGGCTAGACATCGGACATGGGGGGCCAGGATGGGGCATACTATAAAATAAAGGATGCCAGACTGGGCGAGATTATTAAATAAAGATGGACTTAATTACTTTTTGGAGCCAGAATGAGCAACATGCTGTATTAGTTTATGGTGACAAGTGGGGAACATAATTTCTTTAGGATCCCATTAGGGATATTACTACTGTCATATAATTTACTTTTTAGGAAACTGTTTTCCATGGAGGGAGCAAAATGGGGGTCCTGTTACTATACAGTGTGGCACTATGTTGCTTTTTTTCTATCTGACATAGTGTTGAAGTCGGGGAAAAAAATGGGGAAACTGCTCTGGAAGCAATCAGCTATTGACAACTGTTATATTTTTCAGAGATGAGCCCTGGCTGCAAGAAGTGATGGTCTGTGCTGGATGAAGAAAAGCGAAGATGAAGGACTTCAACTACAGACGTCACTGGTGAATTCATTGTATTGCATGTACATGCATTCAGTGTATTCCAGTACCATCTCTATGCTGATGACACCCAATTATATGCTTCTTCTCCTGATATCACACCTGCCTTTTTAGATAACACCAGCGATTGTCTAAATGCTGTGTCTAACATCATATCCTCACTATATCTGAAACTGAACCTGTCAAAGACTTAACTCCTTGTGTTTCCTCCCTCCACTAATGTACCTATACCCAACATTGCCATTTCTGTGTGTGGTTCCACTATTACTCCCCAGCAACATGCCCGCTGTCTTGGGGGTCATACTTGACTCCGAACTTTCATTCGCCCCCCCACATCCGATCACTGGCTCGCTCTTATCTGCACCTCAAAACATTTCTAGAATTCGACCTTTTATTACTTTTGATGCCGCAAAAACTCTTACTGTTTCTCTTATTCATTCTCGTCTCGACTATTGTAACTCTCTATTAATCGGTCTCCCTCTTACCAAACTTTCCCCCCTTCAATCAGTCTTGAATGCTGCAGCCAGGATCATATTCCTCGCCAATCGTTACACCGATGCCTCTACCTTGTGTCAGTCCTTACACTGGCTACCCATCCACTCCAGAATCCAGTACAAACTTATTATCCTCACCCACAAAGCACTCCATGGCTCAGCACCACCCTACATCTCCTTCCTCGTTTCAGTCTACCACCCTACCCGTGCCCTTCGTTCTGCTGATGACCTCAGGTTAGCATCCTCAATAATCAGAACCTCCCACTCCCATCTCCAAGACAATACATGTGCTGCGCCAATTCATTGGAATGCACTGCCCAGGTCAATGCGATTAGTCCCGAATCCCTACAATTTTAAGCGTGCCCTGAAAACGCATTTATTCACACTGGCCTACTGCCTCAACACATTAACTTAACTCTCCCTGTGTGGCACAGGCAAAAGTTTTACCATGCCAGGCTCCCCGCATCATGTTCCCACATGCTTTATGCATCTATTAGCCCTCTGTGTCTGTACTGTTACACACTTAACATTATGGCTGGTGCAAATAATCAGGGTGTCACCTCACCGCGTCCCGCGTCCCATCCTTCTCACCGGGCCACCGCTCCCCGGCGCATTCCCGTCAGTGCTTCTGCTCCTCTGGCGCCGCTTGCGGCCTCCCAGGCACGCGCTCCCCGTGGCTCCCGACGGTCGTGCGCACTGCCCCTCTGAACCGTCGCCTCTCTTGCTGGTAGGAGGTCCCTGACCCGGAAGCCCTCCCCACTCTCCTACATCAGGCCGTCGCTCCCTAGTGACGTTGCCTGATCGTCATTGGTACTACTCCTCGTGACTCTGGCCCCACGCTTGCTGGCGTCCTCTCCTGACTCCTCTGTTTGGCGCCTGGCTAACTTCTCCCGGCGCTGTTACCTTCTATCTCCTGTGTTTGCAGTGTTCCGTCCTACCCAGGTCCAGTCTCCTGTGCTCCTGCCGTCCTACCCTGGTCCAGTCTGCTGTGTTCCTACCGTCCTGCCTTGGTCCAGCCTCCTGTGTTCCTGCCGTCCTACCTTGGTCCAGTCTCCTGTGTTCCTGCCGTCCTGCCTTGGTTCAGTCTCCTGCGTTCCTGCCGTCCTACCCTGGTCCAGTCTGCTGTGTTCCTACCGTCCTGCCTTGGTCCAGTCTCCTGTGTTCCTGCCATCCTACCCTGGTCCAGTCTGCTGTGTCCCTACCATCCTACTCTGGTCCAGTCTGCTGTGTTCCTACCGTCCTACCCGGGTCCAGTCTCCAGTGTTCCCACCGTGCTACCCCGGTCCAGTATCCGGTCACCTGGCCGTTCTACCCTGTGTCTTCGGCTGTCCAGGTACCAGCTGCCGCGGTAATAGTATTCCCTGGGCCTGTCCCTAACACTCCCTGTATAGGGGGTGGTCCACCTGGTCCACTCGCCCAGGGGAGGTTCGTTGCCGTGGTCCCGCGAGTCCGCCAGGGAGAGAAGATTCCCCCGCGTTTCCCTAACTACCCGCAGTCCTTCCGTTCCGCGGTTGGCCTCTACCTCCGCTGCCTTGGCTTCGGAACCCATGCAGGTAGATCGTCTCAAACCAGCAGAGTAACGTCGCCAGGAGAGGTTCGACAAAGGTCTCTGTCTCTACTGCGGCAGCTCTTCCCATCTTCTGCGCTCATGTCCCGTGAGGCCGGGAAACGGCTCCGCCTAGGACAGGTAAGAGAGGCCCTCCTAGGTGTTAGAGATACCTCTCCACCCTTGACTCTATCTGTCTTACTCCATCTGGGTACCTCCCGCATGTCCGCTCTGGCTTACACTGATTCGGGAGCTGCAGGGAACTTCATCCAGCTCGAGGCGGTCGAAAAGTTGCGGATACCTGTCAGATCCTTGGTGTCTCCTCAGCAGTTAGCTTCTGTCGACGGTGCTCCCCTGCGGGAGGCCGTAACATTGGTCACCGAAGAAGTGGAGTTACAAGTCGGAGCTCTACATTGGGAGAAGATAACCTTCCTGGTATTGCCCTCGCTCTCTCACACGTTACTCTTAGGCCTCCCATGGTTAAGGACCCATGAACCCGTTCTTGATTGGCGATCCGGAGACATCCTTCGGTGGGGTCAGTCGTGCTACTCTTCGTGCCTTCTTCCAGTTCTGCCCATCAAGTCTCCTAGAACTCCAGTGGCCCCCGTGGACTTGCCTTCTGCCTATTGGTCCTTCGCTGACGTCTTCAACAAGAAGGGTGCCGAATGCCTGCCATCCCATCGTCCCTATGACTGCTCCATCAACCTCGTTCCGGGCTCTTCTCCACCCCGGGGCCGAATTTATCCGTTGAATCCTCTGGAGACTCAAGCCATGTCCGAGTACGTCCAGGAGGCCCTGGAAAAAGGCTTTATTCGGAAGTCTACTTCACCCGCAGGTGCGGGCTTCTTTTTTGTTAAGAAAAAAGGATGGGACTCTTCGCCCGGGCATCGACTACAGGGGCCTGAATGACATCACTATCAAGAACAAGTACCCGCTTCCTCACATTCCTGAGCTGTTTGATCGGTTGCGGGGGGCACGAATCTTCACCAAACTAGACCTGCGTGGGGCCTACAATCTTATCCGCATTCGCCCTGGTGACGAATGGAAGACTGCGTTCAACACCAGGGACGGTCACTATGAATATTTGGTCATGCCCTTCGGCCTCTGCAATGCTCCCGCAGTGTTCCAAGAATTTGTGAATGACATTTTCCGAGACCTCCTTTACTCTTCTGTGGTGGTATATCTGGATGATATTCTTGTCTTTTCCTCGGATCTGGCGGCCCATAGGAAGAGTGTTCGTCTGGTTCTCTCTCGCCTACGGGAGAATCATCTTTATGCAAAACTGGAGAAATGCTCCTTTGAACAGACCTCTCTTCCGTTCCTGGGGTACATTGTTTCAGATTCCGGCCTGAGCATGGATCCACAGAAGGTGTCAGCCGTACTCAACTGGCCACAACCGCATGGAGTCAAGGCAATCCAACGATTCCTGGGTTTTGCCAACTACTACCGGCAATTCATCCCTCATTTTTCTTCCTTGACCGCTCCCATCACCTCTCTGATTCGTAAGGGGGCCAACCCTCACGTCTGGTCGGCCGAGGAGTCCTTCTTAGCCCTAAAGCGAGCCTTTGCTTCTGCTCCAGTCCTTCACCGCCCAGAGACTAACAAACCTTTCATTTTGGAGGTGGACGCCTCTGCCATCGGCGTCGGAGCCGTCCTCTCTCAGAGATCACCCTCCGGGCATCTAGTCACCTGTGGCTTCTTCTCGAAAACATTTTCTGCTCCCGAACGGAACTACTCTATCGGTGACAGGGAGCTTCTGGCCATTAAGATGGCATTGCAGGAATGGCGTTACCTTTTGGAGGGAGCAGTGCATCCTTTTAAAGTCTACACGGACCATAAAAATCTGGCTTACATCCGATCGGCACAGAGACTTAACCCACGACAGGCAAGATGGTCCTTGTTTTTCGCCCGTTTCGATTTTGAACTGCACTTCTGCCCGGGTAGGAAGAACCTTAAGGCTGATGCATTGTCCAGATCCTTTTTTGCCGTCGACACTGAGGAGGCCCCTGCGCACATCCTGGATCCCTCCAAGATCATCACAGTGGCTCCTCTCACTCTGTCTAACCTGCCACCGGGTAAGACCTTCGTTCCAGTAACCAACAGGAGACGAGTCTTGCATTGGGGTCACTCTTCTAAGATTGCAGGCCATGTGGGGTTGAAAAAGACTCTTCTTCTGGTCTCGCGCTACTATTGGTGGCCTACTCTTCTCCAGGATGTTCGTAACTTTTTAGCCTCGTGTCCATCCTGTGCCAAAAACAAGGTCCCCAGGCAATTACCTTCTGGTCTTCTGCACCCGCTACCAGTCCCTTCAGCTCCCTGGCAGCACATTGCCATGGATTTCATCACTGACCTGCCTCGTTCCTCTGGATATACGGTCATCTTAGTCGTCGTGGACAGGTTCTCCAAGATGGCTCATTTCGTTCCTCTGTCTGGATTAACCTTGGCTCCCGAATTGGCGAAGATTTTTGTCCACCATATTTTTTGTCTCCACGGGCTTCCTCAACGTATTGTCTCTGATAGAGGAGTCCAGTTCACCTCCCGATTTTGGAGGGCGATCTGCAAGTTTATGGACGTCTCACTGGATTTCTCCTCTGCATATCACCCTCAAACTAACGGTCAAGCAGAGCGTACCAACCAAATTTTGGTCAATTACCTCCGTCACTTTTCCAACGCTCACCAGAACGACTGGTCGGACTTGCTCTCTTGGGCCGAATTTGCATACAACAACCATGCTAACGAATCTTCAGCCAAATCTCCCTTCTTTATTGTCTATGGTCTACATCCAGGCGTACCGCTACCGGTTCCTCCTGTCTCGGGTGTGCCGGCCGCTGATCTTCTGTCTGGGGAGTTCTCCAGGATCTGGCAGGAGACCAAAACCGCCCTCGAACAAGCTCAGGTTAAGATGAAGAGACACGCAGACAAGAGGCGCTTGGATCCACCTCTCTACCATCCTGGCGATAGAGTGTGGTTATCCTCTAGGTTCATCCGCCTTAGGCTCTCTTCACACAAATTGGGTCCTCGGTTTATTTGACCCTTCGAGGTCCTGTCCCGCATCAACGATGTCTCTTACAAGTTAAAGCTCCCTGCCTCGCTTCGCATCCCCAATTCGTTTCATGTTTCTCTTCTGAAACCTGTGGTCCTCAACCAGTTCCATGCCTCTACCACCTGCACTCCACAGCCTGTTTCCGCCGATGATGTCTTTGAGGTTAAAGACATTCTCGCCATGAAGAGGCTTAGGGGAAAAACCATTTTCTTGGTCGATTGGAAAGGTTTCGGCCCTGAAGAGAGATCTTGGGAACCTCGGGAGAACATTCAGGCTCCCCGGATTTTGGCAAGATTTCTTTCCAACCTTGGGAGGGGGGCGCGTAAGGGGGGGGTACTGTCACCTCACCACCGCCCGCGTCCCATCCTTCTCACTGGGCCACCGCTCCCCAGCGCATTCCCATCGGTGCTTCTGCTCCTCTGGCGCCGCTTGCGGCCTCCCGGGCACGCGCTCCCCGTGGCTCCCGACGGGCGCGCGCACTGCCCCTCTGAACCGTCGCCTCTCTTGCTGGTAGGAGGTCCCTGACCCGGAAGCCCTCCCCACTCTCCTACATCAGGCCGTCTGTTATGAGTGAGTCACCGTAGGAGGCAGACACAAAAATAGAAGCTACGTCCAGAAAACCAGAGAAGTTGGCAACTATCAGATTGCAGACCCCTGAACCTATCAACACAACTAGCAGTAGCCGTGGGGGGTTCCTACGATGCCCTAGACCCCTCGATCACAGCCGGAGTGCTAAATAGCCTAAAGACAGAAAAGGAAATCTAAACTGCCCCAGAGCAGACCCCAAAGTAAAAGGCAGCCCCCAACATATAATGACGGTGAAGCAAGATGAAAAAACACTCACACAGATAGAAAGATAGGCTGAGCAAAAGATGGGGCCCAAGCTAGCTAAACAGAACAGGAAAGGAAGGTTGCTGTCTGCAATCTGCCAAAACCCTATCAAAGACATAAGCCAACAAGCTGATATGAAAAAGACCCTGAAGCAGCTAGGCTTCAAAAACTAAATCAGCACTCAGGTATTTTCAGAAGACAGAGCTAAAGGAATTCAGCACACCCCAGCAGGGAATGGCAGAAATCCAGAAAAACAAAGCAAAACAAAGTCTAAGCACAAATGCAAAAAGCCGAGCAGAAAACTTAGCTTTAGAGGAGCAGGAATTCAGACTGGTCTCCAAGGATCCCACAGAGAAATCACCCGCAGGGCAGAAGGGCGTCGGCAGCCTTATATCCAGTCAGTAACTCCACTCAGCCAGTCATCATCATCAGACTCAGTTGTTTCATAATCAGGCTCACTACCTTTCTTTACCAGAAGAGGGAGTTCCTCGGGCCTCAGTAGTGAAGGGGAAAATGAACTCACAACAGCCGTCGCTCCCTAGTGACGTTGCCTGATCGTCATTGGTACTACTCCTCGTGACTCTGGCCCCACGCTTGCTGGCGTCCTCTCCTGACTCCTCTGTTTGGCGCCTGGCTAACTTCTCCCGGCGCTGTTACCTTCTATCTCCTGTGTTTGCAGTGTTCCGTCCTACCCAGGTCCAGTCTCCTGGTTCCTGCCGTCCTACCCTGGTCCAGTCTGCTGTGTTCCTACCGTCCTGCCTTGGTCCAGCCTCCTGTGTTCCTGCCGTCCTACCTTGGTCCAGTCTCCTGTGTTCCTGCCGTCCTGCCTTGGTCCAGTCTCCTGCGTTCCTGCTGTCCTACCCTGGTCCAGTCTGCTGTGTTCCTACCGTCCTGCCTTGGTCCAGTCTCCTGTGTTTCTGCCGTCCTGCCTTGGTCCAGTCTCCTGTGTTACTGCCGTCCTGCCTTGGTCCAGTCTCCTGTGTTCCTGCCATCCTACCCTGGTCCAGTCTGCTGGTCCCTACCGTCCTACTCTGGTCCAGTCTGCTGTGTTCCTACCGTCCTACCCGGGTCCAGTCTTCAGTGTTCCCGCCGTGCTACCCCGGTCCAGTATCCGGTCACATGGCCGTTCTACCCTGTGTCTTCGGCTGTCCAGGTACCAGCTGCCGCGGTAATAGTTTTCCCTGGGCCTGTCCCTAACACTCCCTGTATAGGGGGTGGTCCACCTGGTCCACTCGCCCAGGGGAGGTTCGTTGCCGTGGTCCAGAGGGTTCACCCTCGGGCACCCTAACACAGGGCAATTGTTATCACCCACCTTTCGTGTCTCCCTTTTTTTTCTCCTCATAGATTGTAAGCTTGCGAGCAGGGCCCTCATTCCTCTTGGTATCTGTTATGATCTATGTGATTATTGTTATGCTGTAATGTCTATCGTCTGTACAAGTCCCCTCTGAAATGTAAAGTGCTGTGGAATATATCGGCGCTATAGAAATAAAATGTATTATTACATGCACACTATACACAATATACAAAGCTCCTGTCAATGGTGATCCCTGTATTACCTGTAAACTTACACTATATACAGAGTTCCTGTGTATAATGTCATTATTCACTGTATTACCTGTACACTGACAGTATACACAAAGCTGTGTATAAGGTCATTGGTGATCACTGTATTACCTGTACACTGACTATATACAGAACTCCTGCCTATATTGTCACTGCTGATCATTGTATTACTTGTACATTATATACAGAGCTCCCATGCATAATGTCACTGGTGCTCACTGTATTACCTGTACACTCTACACAGAGCTTCTGTGTATATTGTCACTGGTGATCACTGTATTACCTGTGCACTGACACTATATACAGAGCTCCTGTGTATAATGTCACTGGTACTCACTGCACTACCTATACACTATATGCAGAGCTTCTGTGTATAATGGCACTGGTGGTAATAACAGTGTTGTTAGTATTGTGGTTTGTATTCATGATCAGTATTGTAGCATTCAATCATGTGTGGTGGTAATTTGTGGTCTGGTCACGGTGTGGTGGTATTTGTTCCTAGTATGTGGTATTTTTCAGTCACTATGAGGTGCATTATGTAGTCTAGTTATGTTGCAGCGGTATTTCTCCTTGTATGTGGTATTGTTCAGTCACTATGTGATCTGTTCATGGTGTGGTGGTATTTCTCCCCTGTATGTGGTATTGGTATAGGGGACTGTGTTGTGTATGGCGGTCATTTGTTCATTTTCGCTACATTCAGCTTTTTCATTCTAAAATTTTACAACCTGAACGACCATGGCTTGCCCCCCCCCCCAGTTTTGATCCTGGATACGCCCATGGGCTGCATAGTAAAGCACTGAGGTGGATCGCTGATGTTTTGGGCATGTGTGAGCTACAAACACACAGGAAACTTGGTCAAAGTTGAAGGAAAGATGAATGCAGCACGTTATCAGCAAATACTGGAGGCAAATTTGCACTCATCAGCCGTAAGCTGCACATGGGAGGTACTTGGACGTTCCAACATGACAACAATCAGCGATCCAAAACACAAGGCCAAGTCTACCTGCCATTAGCTACAGCAGAACAAAGTGAAGGTTCTGGAGTGGCCATCTCAGTCTCCTGATCTCAATATCATTGAGCCACTCTGGGGAGATCTCAAGCATGCAGTTCATGCTAGACAGCCCAGGAATTTACAGGAACTGGAGGCTTTTTACCAAGAAGAGTGGGCAGCTTTACCATCTAAGAAAATAAAGAACCTCATCGACAACTACCACAAAAGACTTCAAGCTGTCATTGATGTTAGAGGGGGCAATACACGGTATTAAGAAATGGTGCATGTAAACATTAGATCAGGGTCATTTGGATGTTTTGGGTTGTCACTCTGATTTAAAAAGAGAAAACACAGTAGTCTGGTAATAAATTGCTTCACCCAAACACTAACCATGAGTGGAGAAAAAGTCTCGTTGTTATCATTCATATTCTCTGAAAAAAGGTCAAGAAAGCAAAAAATCTGCCGGGGTATGTAAACTTTTGAGCACAACTCAAATATGTAAATATGTTATTTTGATCTGGTTATATTTATTACTCATTGAGATATATTGTATATTTTTTATTTTTATAGCCAGCATATGATATGCTGTATATGAATTGATCTGCACTTTTCTTGTGTGGTCCCTTTTTGGTTGTTTTTTTATTCTACTTGTATTGTTAATTGTCTATATGTAAGTGCAGTCACTTTGTTGTGTGTAGTGCCTCCATTTACCATTCTTTGTTTAATAAAGGTATTTTATCCTTTTATCTATTGTTCCATTCTCTTTTCTGACCATATCTTCAGTGTTCTATCTTGTTTCCTGTGGGATTGAGTATTGCAGAATATAGTATAAGCGATCAGACATCCTATGTGGAGTAAAAAAAATATATCTTAAAATGTCAAAATATAAAGAAATTAAAAAAAAAAATAAAAATTAGATCTATCTATCTATCTATCTATCTATCAAATCACCCTCACTTTTTGCTCGCTAAAATTAAGAAAATGAAAAAAACATTTGGCATTGTCACATCTGTAAAAAAGTCTAGTCTTTCAAAATATACAATGAATTAAACCTTATGGTAAACACCACAAAGAGAAAAAAAAAAATTGAAATGGCAAAATTGCCTTTATTTGGTCACCACACCTATTCTTTTAAAAAAGGAAAAACAATAAAAAGAAACTAACACATTGTATTATTGCCCAATATGGTATCAATAAATGCATCAGACACACAAAGAAAAAGCCCTCAGACGGCTCCATTGATGGAAAAATAAAAACTTTACAGATTTCAGAAAATGGCGTCACAAATAGGGATGAGCAAACCCGAACAGCAAGACACGGACCCAGACCCGGATTGATAATCTGGTGAGCCGGGCAGACTCCCGGTGGGCCAGAGGCTCTGAACTACAAAAATGGGCCACCGGCCCTATAAGACTATGCCCAGGTCAGAAATTTGAAAAGGCCGCCTGGGCGTGCACAGGATGTCTCTCTGCTCTCCTTCAGGGCGCAGGGCGTCGCTAACGTGAAAGCTCCGGGGCTCGTGCCCTGAACGTTTTGCCAGAGCCCCAGATGCCGCTGATTGGCCCTGGCTCCTGTCCTCCTGTGCAGCTCGCTCTGAGGGAGCAATCAAGATGAAACGTCAGCATAAGGTCAGCATATATGGCTGCTCCCAGGGAGAGATAAGGTGACAGCTTCTCCCTACTCTCATCTGCTATCCCGGTACAGGGAAGAGACCGGGGGATGTGCCGGACAGTGCTGCTGTGAGCAGGAGAAGCTGAAGAGCTGCACGTGGACACCAGCCTCCCCTGAACCACAGAGGAGAGTGTGTGTGAGGCTGTGTGTATATGTGTGTGAGGCTGTATGTATGTGTGAGGCTGTGTGCGTGTGTGTGCGTGTGCGTGTGTATGTATGTGTGAGGGTGTGTGTATGCGTGAGGCTGTGTGATACGTTTGAGCATGAGCTGTGTGTATGTGAGACTGAGTGTGTGAGCTGTGTGATATGTGTCAGCGTGTGTGTGTGAGGCTGTGTGTATGTGTGAGGCTGTGTGTGAGCTGTGTGATGTGTCAGCGTGTGTGTGTGAGGCAGTGTGTATGTGTGAGGCTGTGTGATTCGTGTGAGCGTGAGCTGTGTGATACATGTGTGTGTGATACGTCTGAGCATGAGCTGTGTGTGTGAGCTGTGTGATACGTGTGTGAGCTACTTGTGTGTGAGCCATGTGATACGTGTGTGAGCTACTTATGTGTGAGCCGTGTGATACATGCGTGTGTGAGCTGCATGAGGTGTGAGCATGAGCTGTGTGTGAGTGTGAGCTGTGTGTGAACTGTGTGTGAGCGTGAGCTACTTGTGTGAGCTGTGTGTAAGCGTGAGCTACTTGTGTGTGCGTGAGCTGTGTGTGCGTGTTATAACTTTATATACTCCGTGCAGTGGAGGTCGATGACGTGGATCAGAAAAGAGGCCTGAGCTCATAGGTTTTCAGTTCCTTAGTATTTATCAGAATCAAGCAGGTTTACAGATAAGACACAGCAGGGTAAAAGCAGATGAAGATAATAATGCAGTGAGCAAACGTACAGACCGTGGAGACGTATGAAGTCCAAGTTGCCAGATCCGGAGACCTGGAGAACAGGCCAGGCCTGCTAGCAGGAAACAGTCCTTGAAGTGGAGGTGGGTGCAGAGCTGATCCGAAGAAACAAGTCTTTACAATGAGACCAAGATTCACAGGCAAGCGGGGTATCCCAAGGTAACGAAGAGACGAGCTAGGTAGCAGTGCTTCCAGCTTGATAACCAGTCCAAGAACAAGTATACTCAAGCAATGAGTAATCATACAGAGCATCCTTATATACAGAGCAGACAGGAACAAGAGAGATCAACACAGGAAATAAGATGGCCCCCGTTGAGGCTCGTGACTCCATCTTGGATGAGGGCAAAAATGAACTAAACTAAGGGCCAAGCAGAAACTGAGCGACAGACATAAGGCAAGGACTTCAGAGAAACGGATATGCAGGCCAAGTCCTTACATTACTCTCCCCTTAAAAGACGTCCTCTGGACAATCTTAAGTCCGGCTTATTGGGATATCTGCTGTGGAACAGTCTGATAAAGTGAGGAGCATGGCCGTTCTCCACTGGTTCCCAGGAATTCTCTTCAGCCGAATATCCTTTCCATTTTACCAAGTATTGGAGACGTCTCCTATGAACCCGTGAATCCAAGATCCTTTCCACGATGAATTCCTCTTGCCCGTCAACGAGAACTGGGTCAGGAGGAGCAGGGGTGCGTCCGGGAAAAGGGTTAGGCACTGCTGGCTTTAACAAAGAGACATGAAAGACAGGATGAATTTTCAATGAGTTAGGCAACTTGAGTGACAGACTACAGAATTCACTATACTGCTGATCTTATATGGGCCGACATATTTTTGCCCCAGTTTAGACGTTGGGATCCTGAGCTTCAAGTTCTTAGTTGAGAGCCAAACCATGTCTCCTACCTTGTACATTGGAGCTTTCTTACGGAATTTGTCTGCTGCCTTCTTGTATCTTTCCTGTGCTGAACCTAAAGTGTCTTTAAGAACTTCCAAATTGCGTTGCAAGGACGAAATGCGGTCAGCTACCGCAGGCACAGACATGTCTATTGGAAGTCGAGGAAGAATACTGGGGTGGTATCCCTTGTTGGCAAAGAACAGAGACAATTTGGTGGAAACATTCTGAGAATTATTATATGTGAATTCAGCCAACGGAAGCAAACTCACCCAATCGTCCTGTAGGTGGCACACATAGCAACGCAGATATTGTTCCAAGGTCTGATTGGTCCGTTCAGTTTGGCCGTTAGACTGTGGATGAAAAGCAGATGACAATTTTACTTTGCTGTCCAGAGCAGCACAGAAGCTTTGCCAAAACCGTGAGGTAAATCGAACCCCACGATCCGATATTACTTCATCCGGAACTCCATGCAAACGAAAAGCATTTTGTACAACAAGATCCACTGTTTGTTTAGCCGTTGGTACACCAGGACAGGGAATGAAATGAGCAGCTTTAGTCAGCCGGTCAACTACTACTAGAATTGTGTTTTTCCCCTGTGACAGAGGCAACTCAACAATAAAGTCCATTGAAATAGACCCCCAAGGACGAGATGGAACAGGCAGAGGTTGCAAGAGTCCTGTCGGTGAGGAGCGAGGAACTTTTGACCTGGCACATACCTCACATGACGACACATACTGAAGCACATCTTTCCGAAAGGTTGGCCACAAAAAAAACGAGACAAATTCCTGAGTCTTCCGAACTCCCCTATGGCCGGCAAACTTTGAGTCATGCATTAGTTTTAAGACACTCAGTTTTATTGTTTCTGGAACATACAAACGCTGTCCTTGAAACAAAAGTCCATTCTTGAAAGTTAGATTTACCTGGGTGGGGGGTAGGCCCAAAAGCGAATCTGCAGCATAAGCCTCCTTAATCTCAGTTAAAAGATCTTGATTATGTAGGACACTTACAAAGTTCTTCTCAGATAGAATGGTCCTTGGAGGCGAAGCCAGAGTTGCTTCATCTGAATGAATCTTGGACAGTGCATCAGCCTTTCCATTGCGAGAGCCCGGCCTATAGGAGATGACAAAATCAAACTGGTTAAGGAAAAGATTCCACCAAGCCTGTCTGGGTTTTAGACATCTTGCCGACCTCATAAATTCGAGATTCCGGTGATCCGTGAGTATAACAATCTGTTGGGATGCTCCTTGCAACAGATGTCTCCAAGAACAAGTATACTCAAGCAATGATACAGAGCATCCTTATATACAGAGCAGACAGGAACAAGAGAGATCAACACAGGAAATAAGATGGCCCCCGTTGAGGCTCGTGACTCCAACTTGGATGAGGGCAAAAATGAACTAAACTAAGGGCCAAGCAGAAACTGAGCGACAGACATAAGGCAAGGATTTCAGAGTAACGGATATGCAGGCCAAGTCCTTACAGCGCGTGAGCTGTGTGTGTGCTGTGTGATACATGTGTGTGAGCTACTTGTGTGTGAGCTGTGTGATGCGTGTGTGTGCTAGCTGTGTGTGATACGCGTGAGCTGTGTGTGAGCTGTGTGATACATGCGAGTGTGTGAGCTGTGTGTGAACGTGAGCTGTGTGTGAGCGTGAGCTGTGTGTGAGCGTGAGCTGTGTGATGCATGTGTGAGCTACTTGTGTGTGATACATGCGTGTGAGCTGTGTGATACGTGTGAGCTGTGTGATACGTGTGTGAGTGTGAGCTACTTGTGTGTGTGAGCTGTGATACATGCGTGTGTGAGCATGAGCTGTGTGTGTGAGCTACTTGTGTGCTAGCTGTGTGATACATGCGTGTGAGCTGTGTGTTAGCTGTGTGATACATGCGTGTGTGTGAGTGATATGTGTGAGCTGTGTGTGTGATACGTGTGAGCTGTGTGTGTGTGTGTGAGCTGTGTGATACGTGAGAGAGGCCGTACTGGGCCGCAGGCCCAGGGAGGCCGACATGACAGGGTTGAGTGGGAATATAGTGAGCTGGAGTTAGGGATTAGGATGGTACTACGGAGTTAATGTATTTGGATAAGGTGGGGGCTAGTGCTGGGATGAGGGGGAGGCAGGGTCAGAGCTGGAGTAGGAGCTATCATTCTAAAGACAGTGACCATCTTAGTGTGGCAACCATTTTATGTTCCCCCACATAGTGACAAGAAGCTGCGGGGTCTTTCCTGAAGAATCTGAGTTATGGAGGTGGAAACAATGCTCCAACAACTGATGTATGCTGAGGAGTCGCAGGGTGCTGGCTGGATGCAAACTACATCTACTACTGCATAAACTTGCTACAGGGAGCTGTGACTGGGTCACCTCATGCACTGCAGGATGGATGTCGGCCGCAGGAAGCTAATTCTCCAGCATACCTTAGTCCGCAGGTCCCCTTCTGGTTCGGCACCGCATCAGGAGCCCCTACTGGGACCCTCCGGCTCGGGGTGTGAGCTGTAAGCCGGCAGCTCACGTTACGAGAACCGGGAGGAATCCGATTAGGCGGTGGGGCCTGCAACGGAGGACGAGTCGGCCTCCCTCTCTACATCATCACAGAAGGCTTATGGTCCGGGTGCGGCGGACGCCCTGTCGAGTGGCAGATCCGCTCAGCGTGGTCAGGAGGATACGGTGAGAGGACAGGGGCCTGGTTCGCAGGCCCCTCAGCGAGGATACCATCGCATGCGGCAGCCGGCCGGCACCACCCATTCAGCAGCAGAAGGGGCGCTTCAGCAAGATGGCGGGCAGTGTCAGGCTGGCCCGGGGGCAAAGAGCAAGGGGGAGCCTGATGGAACATGCAGGCAGCAGATCGATCACCAGGATGGCGTGAAGCATTAGGACACCGCAACATTTCGGGGACCAGCACGAATCGATTCAACCGGATTCAGGATCTGCGGCTGCTGGGATCACAGCACCCAGGCGGCCAGGTGAGACTGATCATTTTGTCTTTACTCTTAACCCCTTTGCTAGCCTTTTATGAGTGTATGTGTGAGAAATTTTGTTTTATTAAGGGGGGGCTAGCGGAGGCATGATGTTTATTTTGCATGGGCTACGGAATTTTGTCCGGTTATAGGGATCCGGGACGCCTCAAGGCAGGGTAGCACCTTCCGCAGCAAGGCTGGGTAGTGCTAAGGATAGGTGTTTTTTAAGGCGATATGAGGGGATGAGATACATACATCCAGTTCAGCATGAAGTGCAGCCTGTTAGTGAAGGCAGGAGGCGAGGAGGAAAGTGTGGATTCATTGCCATTAGATGAGTATGCTAAGGGTGAGGTTTGGGTTTGAGGGGACTTTGGGGGTGCACTTGAAACATGGGGTAGGGGACACGATTTGGAAAGGACAATATGTTGAGATATTTTCATTGCTTCAAGTGGAACGTTTTAATTTAGACAAGGTGAGGTGAGAAAGAAAAAGGGTTCATTTAATTTGGAAAATCTTCTCTAATGGGTACAGTTATCCGCTATACTAGCTATCGTTATTTACGAAAGGTCCCCGGAAAACTGCTTGGGATTTGTGGTTACATGGATATGATTGGTGAGGGTTTTGTATCTTTTTTTTTTTAGGTTAAATATGTTGAGCAGTTCCGACAGTGACAAACAGGATAAGGGCCCCGGGTAGGCTGGGGCATAGGAAATCGTTTCCTGTATGCATCGGGACTTTGTAGCGGTGGAGTGTTTATTATTTAAGTAGGTCATGGGGTGGTAAAGTGTTTCATGTGAAGAAAGCAAAGGAGATAATGAGGGAATTGAAAAAAGGGTCGAGGTCATTGTGTCAGGAAGAGAGGCTTCCTAAATAGGTGTCTTCATAAGACGGCAGCCCACGGGTACGAGAGGGTTTTAGGGACGGTTTTCAGGATTCCTCTTGTTGACGTTAAAATTTGGTTGTCTACCGAAACTTGAAGTGGGCTTTGCTTTCTACACAATTATATAAAGATGTGGCTTTGGGTAAAAGGGCTGGACTGTTTTAATAGGCTCTACTTCAACAATTTGAGGGTTTCAACGATTTATGTGGTGGTAAATGGAGGGGCCTAGTACATTTAAAGAAATTCATCACAACTCTTTTACGTAAAGGTCTTCGGTGACTGAGGGTATTGACCCTCAGTTGGGTTTGGCGTTGTACACTTCTTTTGTTGCTGCTATGGATTGGGTACGGTTGTGTTGAAAGGGAACTAGGCCAAAATGGATAGTATGCATTGGTTGGGTTGTTTTTTAGGGATCGGGTTTCTTTGTTGATCATTGTCTACTTATGGGGTGTCCTCTTTCATGTTCATATTCTTGTGACGCTTGGTTGGTTTTTTGGAATGGTCGCTTACAGAGATGTTTGTTTTCAATTCCTCTATTCATTAATTGGATGAATTTTTGGTCACTGGTTTGGCACAGGATCCTGATTGTTCATTCTATAATGGACAATGGAGAGCATGGCCAGGAAGTTTCGGCCACTTAAGTGGCCCAAAAAAAAAAATACGGTGGGCCCTGTGACAGTATTGAGTTTTTTTTTTTTCTTGGGTATCAAATTGATACAATTTGCGTTGGACGGCAGGTCACCGGTTAAAATGATTGTTGACATGAAGGCAGAAGCGAGTCGGTTAATTTGTAGATGGTGACGTTATGTGAGGCTCAATCTCCACTGGACAAGCTAATTTTGCCTGTAAGATTATGCCAATGGGCAAAGTGTTCTGCCGTTGGCTATCTATGGCGACAGTGTCTACGCATTTGTTTGCCTCAAAAGAGAGTTGTATAATAGCAGGTCCATCTGGATTGCACTGGTGGATTTAGGTCCTTTTGTTGGCTTGATGGGTCAGCATGGTTTCGATTTGTACATTTCAGTTTGGGTGGTTGGTAGAGTCAGGACAAAGGGTTTGGTTTAGTAATGGTGGTTGGTAGAGTCAGGGCCAAATGTTGGGAGTAATAATGGTCTGGCGTATAATTGGGTTTGGGTCAGGTATTCCCAATCATGGTGGAACTATCATTGTAGGTTTCTGGAGGAAAGAAGGTTTAAGCATACTCACAGACGCGGATTCTTTACTGTAAGAGCAGTGAGACTATGGAACTCTCTGCCATATGATGTTGTAATGAGTGATTCCCTACTAAAATTTAAGAAGGGACTGGATGCCTTTTTTGAAAAGTATAATATTACAGGGTATATACACTAGTTTCCTTATTATTGCGTTGATCCAGGGAGCTAGTCTGATTGCCGTATGTGGAGTCAGGAAGGAATTTTTTTCCCCAATGTGAAGCTTACTGTTTGCCACATGGGTTTTTTTTGCCTTTCTCTGGATCAACATGTTAGGGCAAGTTAGGATAGGATATGGGTTGAACTAGATGGACTTAAAGTCTCCCTTCAACCTTAATAACTATGTTACTATGTTACTATGTTAATGGAGTTCTTTTCAGGGTGGAAGATTCGGTTTGGTTTCGATTTCAAAGGTTTGGGAGGATAGGCCCCTAAAATTCCTTACCTCCTCCCGAGCGGCTATTGGGACAGGGTGTTACAGCATTCGGTTTGGTTGGGCCTAATTTGACTCGTGGTTATCAGCTGAAGTTGGGCGTGGCGTGAGTTACTCTATTCTATTCTTGAAGCTTTTTCGGGTCCACAGTAGGAGCGAGTTTAACAAGGTGGATGTGTCCGGTGGAGTTCTGGAACTTTCCATCAGGCAGTAATGGAAGTGAGGGATTTATTGTCTAGGTCTTTAATGTATGTGGACATAATATGTTTAGGCGTGTGGTATTTGGGAGAATTGGAGGTCGGCATTGGGCAAAGGGTTGGAGGAGGAGAGCAATTCGGTGTTATTGGTTGGGTATAGTCGGGAGAAGAGTTGGTCTGTTCCTAAATTGAATAAATTCATGTCGGATATAGCTTTTGAATTTTTAAGTTCAGGGGTATTTAGGATTTAGCAAAAATCCTTCTGGTCTAAGGGTATGGGACGGAAGTTGGCTGGTTTTTTATCATATATTTACTGATTTTGTCAACCAGCTAGTGGATGTCTGTTCCTCTTCACGGGAGTTACCTCCTTTTCAGGGTGCTTTCCTAGCAACCTTATTTGGGGTTTTTTCTTTTCAATTGAGGGAGTTCGTCGGTCCTTCTAGATTTCAGGAAGGAGTGCTGCGGAAATGGGATGCGAATGGGTTTGAGATCAGAGGGACAACATTTATCCGTACCTCCAAGACGGATGTCAAAGGCAAAGGTTGCAAGGTTGTTTGATGTGGTTAGTTCTTATATGTTAAGTGGATTTATATGAAGAGTTCTTTCTGTGGATAATGGGCACGTTGGGAGCCCTGTTATTGATACATAAGGATGGTTATTTTTTGTCACATTTTCAATTTGAGGCAATAAAAAAGGTGTTTGGGCTAGGAAGTTATCCTTTTTGAGGATTACAAAGGGCATTAACTTCTGATGGGAGCAGCCATGGAGACAGTCAGGAGAGGCTTAGGCTAGGAAGTGACGAAGAGGATCGGCCATTGGGAGTCTGTGAGGTTCTAATAGTACGTTGGTCCAGCGTTGATTTTGTTTAAGTATGGATAACTGCGCTGGTGGATTATAGGACGTTCATTTGTCTTCTGGGCAGCATTGAGGGCAGCGGTCTGCCTAGATAGTTGGCAGCTTGGATGCCAAAGATTCTAGTGGTCTCACGGTGGATCAGAAGGCGGGGGGATGGTTTGAAAACAGTTACGCTCCGAATTTAAAAGATTTGTTTGCTTGGGCCCATGCTTCAGATGTACTGGCAATTCATCTGGGACAGATTGGTTTTTGGAAAAGGCCCTGCAGGGATGTGATTAAGGATATGAAGTTGATATGTTGCAGCTATGGCTATGTCTCCTAGGTTTTGGTGGTTGGGTATGATATCGTTTTCGGAAAGGTGTGGCATGGAGCGAGGTCTGTTCAGTGAGTAAACAAATCTGGGATCAAGGTGAATAAAGCAGTGTCCTGTCTTTCATGGCAAGGAATGGGGAGGTTGTGGTGCGCCACACGGAGTTGGAATTTGGTAAACGGGGAATTTTGGAAGAGGAACAAGATACGCCTAAACAGGGTCGGTTTGGATACGTGGCATTTGGTGGAACCAGAGGACATTGAAAAGAGGCTCTGATGTGTGGAGGGACATAAATGTTTGAGGTATCAAAACATTTATGTTGGTGGCGTGGGGGGGGTCCTCGAAGTTGGTGGTGCTGGTAAATAGTGGTTCGGGGGGAGGGGATCTCAAGAGGTCCTGGACTCCCCCCTGGGTGGATTCAAGTGGACGGGTAATTGAATTATCCCGCGGAAGGGATTAAAGTGGACCCGTGCTTAATGGTAATGGAAATTGGCCAGGTGGGTTGATATGTGTCTCTGAGCTGGTGCTTAACGGCTAGAGGCAAGACTCGACCTGGGGACCAAGTTGGGAATATCAAATCTGAGTTTTATGGTTTGGGGCTTCGAGGACCACCCCTTCTGGGACGTTGTGTTTAAAATGTTATGTTATATGTTTAATAAAAGGTTGCTGTGGCCAATTTATCCAAATACCTCTGGAGTGTTTATTTTGTTGGGGTATGAATCGATGGGGTTGGGTGGCCAATAAGAGTTTTAAATAACTAGGTATGGAAGCTCACATGAATCACGAATACCCATTTGTCAAGAGAAGCTGTACTGGGCCGCAGGCCTTAAAAGGGAGGCCGACATGACAGGGTTGAGTGGGAATATAGTGAGCTGGAGTTAGGGATTAGGATGGTACTACAGAGTTAATGTATTTGGATAAGGTGGGGGCTAGTGCTGGGATGAGTGGGAGGCGGGGTCAGAGCTGGAGTAGGAGCTATCATTCTAAAGACAGTGACCATCTTAGTGTGGCAACCATTTTAGGTTCCCCCACATAGTGACAAGAAGCTCCCACCCACCCTCCCTTAATTAGTTTTTGGTTAGGTAATCGCTTTGGGGTTAATCTTGTGTTAATAGGTTTCTTTTTCTTGTATGGATATGGGTGGTATTTAGGGGTTGGGGTTATAATTTGTTTTGTAAGTCTGTATAATTACTTGTCACGGCAGTGTGGCGTGGGGGGGACCTCGAAGTTGGTGGTGCTGGTAAATAGTGGTTCAGGGGGGGATCTCAAGAGGTCCTGGACTCCCCCCTGGGTGGATTCAAGTGGACGGGTAATTGAATTATCCCGCGGAAGGGATTAAAGTGGACCCGTGCTTAATGGTAATGGAAACTGGCCAGGTGGGTTGATATGTGTCTCTGAGCTGGTGCTTAATGGCTAGAGGCAAGACTCGACCTGGGGACCAAGTTGGGAATATCAAATCTGAGTTTTATGGCTTTAGTCCATGAGCCGGGCCAGATATCGGTACTACCCGGAGTGACTAATTCTCTTTGGTGTTATTAGGTAGATGCATGTCTGTAGTTTATGTTTTGATATGATAGCCCTTGCACATCAGTAGCTTAACCCCTTCAGGCCTATTTGTACCCAAATGCCTAGGCCATTTTTTGTAAATCTGACCTGTCACTTCATGCGGTAATAACTTTGGGACGCTATCACCTACCCACGCCATTCTGAGATTGTTTTCTCGTGACATATTGTACTTCATGGTAGTGCTAATTGTGAGTCAATAGATTTTACCTTTCTGCATAAAAAATTACAAAATACACGAAAATTTGGGAAAAATTCGCTATTTTTGAACTTTGAAATTCTCTACTTTTTACAAAAATGCTGATACCCCCCATAACAGTTATTAGTTTACATTCTCCACATGTCTACTTCACATTGGCAATGAAATTTTATATTTTTCGGATGTGATAAGGCTCATAGTTTTATATGCAATTTTTAAAGTTTACGACTAAATTTCCAAAACCCATTTTTCCAAGGACCAAGTCAGTTCGGACGTCACTTTATGGGTCTTGTATAACAGAACCCACCCATACATTACCCCATTTTGCAAACTACACCCCTCAAGGTGTCCAAAACGGATTTTCAAAACTTTGTTAACCCCTTAGGTGTTGCACAGGAATTCAAGCAAAATGACAGTGAAATATCAAAATTTCAATTTTTTGGCAGATATTCCATTGTAATCCAATTTTACCTGCAACCCAGCAAGGGTTAACAGCAAACCCAAACCCAAAATTGGTTACCCCAATTCCGCAGTTTATAGAAACACCCCACATGTACACGTAAACTAAATTATGGGCACGCAAGAGGGCTCAGCACAGAAGGAGAGCTAGGCGGTTTTTGGGATAATAGATTACACTGGAAGAAATCCAGTGGGCCATGTCGTATTGGAGAGACCCTGAGGTACCCCCAGAGTGGAAACCCCCAAAAGGTTACCGCATTTTGGAAACTACACCCCCTAAGGAATGTTTTAGGGGGTATTGTAACCACTTTGACCCAACAAGCGCTCCATTGGAGTTTCATGCACTTGGTTGAGGAAATTGAAAAGTACGTTTTTTACCGAAAAATGTCGCTTTAGGCCCACATTTTTCATTTTGAAAAGGGGGACCAGAAAAAAGTACACCCCACTTTTTATTCCCCATTGTCTCCCGAAAACGGCAATACCACAAGTGCTGTCTAAAACCACAGTATTGGCGCACAGCAGGCTTCGTAAGCGAAGCTGTGGCAAAATTCACTGTAAGAAATCTATGGGGCCATGTCACATTTGGAGACACCCTGAGGTCCCGCACAGTGGAAACCCCAAAAAAGTGACCCCATTTTTGAAACTACACCCCCTAAGGAATGTTTTAGGAGGTACAGTAACCACTTTGCACCAGGAACCGGCTCCCGACCCACGGCGATCGCCTGGCATATGATCCGGGTACGATTCGCCGTACCGCTACGATGGCCGGCGCGAAGGGGTTAATGGTATTTTTCACCTTTTGAATAGATCCTACCTATATTTCCAAAAAATAATGATTAATGGTCGATTTAGGGGAAATGCCAAAATGTCAATACAATGCATGTAGTATTTGTAACAAAATTTAATCCAAGTTATGTAAATACACACTGAACATGTCATGGGCTTGTCCATACTAATGTGTGTGTGTGTGTGTGTGTGTAGGTGTGTGTGTGTGTGTGTGTATATATATATATATATATATATATATATATATATATATATATATATATATATATATTGTGTGTGTATGTATAATTATATAACGTTACTCCATAATATCTTCAACATCAGACTCTGAATCTGACTGTTGTTCTACTGGCTCGTCTTCAATACCCTTGTTCTGGCATGTCTGTAACCTGCTATGTCCGTGCACTTCAGGCCATTGCTGAGGCAAGTACACTGAGGAAGTTCGCATGACCGCACACACTTGCAGGACAGTAGCTGGATAATAGCTTCTGGTGCTGGTGCCCCTCGCATCCACTTGACAACAAGCTTTCCGTCATTATCTATCATCCAACCGCAGTCTGTTGGGTTTGCAACAAATGGCTGGCTCTGCAGACTTCTCCAGATCGCAGCCTGGTAGTTTGCACTCAGTGCATGCATGAAAAGGCAGTCTTGGCAAGGAGGGAGTTGACTACACTCTACCACTCCACGTCTGGCACAGAACAGCTGATACCGGAGCCTGTTTACCTCAGTTGTTTGGGCAGTTGGCAGGTACATGTGGCAGGTGATTTCCTGTAACTTCTCAAAGAGTTCAGGAGACACTTCCCATGAACGACCAACTTCCTGAAAGGCATCCTGGTATGTCTTGTTCATCTTCAACTGCTTGAGTGTCGTCATCTTCCCACGGCCAGCGAATGCACTGACTGTGTCACAGCCTGTAAATGCATGCATACCAATCAATGAATCACACACGCTGCCTCCCAATGTTCTGCTCAGAGTGGTGATATCCAGGAATCTTGTCCGGTTCTGTGTACCGCATTTCTGGAACAGGTGGGATGGGATTTTGTGGCACATGCCCAGACACAGGACCATGACATCAGTATCCTCTGAAGTGATGATGACAGACTTGTAACCAGATTCTGCTGCATGAAGAGCATGGAGAAGGAGGCGTGTGCCTGCTTCTTCTTGACTTGACTTAAGGTCAGCAGCCTCTTCCCACTGTTCTTTGGTGATCTTAAAGCAGAGCTGCTCACATGTGACATACATCTCCTCCTCAAGCTTCTCCCTGTGGTGTTTCGCCTTCCATTCTTCTACCAGAAACTTTATGAGACTTGCCTTGTTGGAGGAATTACTTAGTAGCTTTCTCCACTGCTGGATGTTGTGCCCATGTTGAATGTTCTTGAAATGGATCCCTGTGCCTTCATATCTGTTGACTCTTTCTGTATCTTTGATGGATGTCTCCTTGTAGACGTCAAAGACAATATCAATGCGCTTGCTCTTAGCTCCCTCATGGATAGCGCGACTCATTGCTGTGCCTGCTAGCTGGGCAAATGTTGCATAGTTTCCCTTCAGTTTCTGAACCAGGTTCATCCCATCAATGATGGTTGCAGAGGGCTCAGGGATCACCTCTGCAGGAGGAGCATTCCTCTCCAACTCCCTTGCTAGGGCAGCCTTGTTGGTCTTGCGGATAGACCCATCACCGTTGGCAAGTGCCCATGGCAATGGCCCCAGGGGATGAGTGAAGACATCACTCATTTGTAGCTTTCTGTTCTCAGCTACAAGTATCATCTGGCCAAATAGGTTCCTGCCAGCCTTCAAAATTACCTCCTTGCCAAGGCCTTGTCTGTGTGTCTTCATTCTGATGTTAGAGAATGTTTTAAGATTGTTCTTGGTCATCTTGTCATGAAACAGTGTAGTTGGCGTATCGGTACCCAAACGCTCATCCTTGAATGTGTGATATGCATCCTCTCCTATACTGTATGCCCCTAGAAGGTCTTTGGCTACATCTGGTGGTGCTGCAGTCGCTGTTGATAAACTGATAAGTTCACCATTATGCTCTTTGTTGAAGGGGTTCAACCAACCAGTCTCCAGCAGTTCAACAAAAGATCGGACATCGGCTTCATCTCTTCTAATCCTGGACACCTGTAGGTCTGAATGACTGAAGTCAGTATATTGTTGGCCTACTAGGGCCCTCAGCTGCCTCAAGTACATGCTGCGGTACTCCGATGTCAGGTAGAATCTGGCGACAGCTCCAACTTTGAGGCTGAAGCCTTTTGTGCCCCCTGGTGTCTGGGTGTCTTTGTTGATTGTTTCTTTGATGGTCTGGTCCACAGGAATCCATCCAAAAGGATTCTTGCTACCGATCTGGACCGAAAAGCCACCTTTCATGAAGTATTCATGGACCTCTGGGTGGTCTATGGGCAGCCGAGACATCGTAGCATAGTAATAGGTTAGGTATCAGGCATAGTTGACCTTGTCATAGGCAAAACACCACGGTATCATCTGTCGGATTGCTCCTAGGTGAAGCATCCAGTTGCCTTCTCTTGAAGCTCGAACCAGGGCCAGCATGGTCTCGACCATGTCCAAGTATGACATCCAGAATGCTGAGAGTTGTTCATTTCTGAAGGTCTCAAGATAAACTTGAAAGAGCTTCAGGGTAAGTGTGCAAGATTCATTATCCAAGAACTTTTCGAAGGATCCCTGCGACACACTGATGCGAAAGTTTGTGATGTTCTTCAGTGTTTCATCCAGATGGTGAAGGTCCCTTGCATGGTTTTCTTCTAGCCATGGAAGGAAGTTTTTCCATGCAAGCCTCATAAGTGCTTCATAGACCAGCTTGTGTAGTCTCACTGCTCTGTTGTACCTCCGGCCGTCCATCACTCCAGACACTGATCCTTCAGCGATGACACCGGATTCAACACACAGATCTCTAAGGCCTGCATCCTGAAATCTCTTACCTATGATGGAGAGGAGATTACAGATTGTGTGGAAGACACCCATTCTAATTATAATGTTTTTGAACTTCTCCTGTTTCCAGATAACCTCGGCAGCTTTGGCATAGAGTGCTTGATCAAACACGCACACAATTCTGTTAAGCTTCAGGGTCTGCATGATGGCATGTGTTTGCTCCAAGACTTCATTCACAGTGGACATGGCTGTTGTAGGAGCATTGATAGTGGGCAGGTAGCTTACAGTGTCCTGGGCCACTACAATGTCGCTGCGGATTTGGATGTTGAACCCAGTCCAACTGCTAATGGTCTGATCCTCATGGTCTGACATTCTAGCCAGAAGCCAGATATGGTTTTTGGTTTTTGAATCCTGGACCTCCTCGGTACTGTTAACATTCGCAGTCTCAATCCTGGGTGACCCTCCCCGCCGCCCAACATTGTATATTGGTAGCATTAATTCTGTCGGAATTATGCTTCTTTTCTTCGACTTGGTTACATCTGGCAGGACTTTTGTCACAGAGCATGCAACATTGGACTGAACAGCGATGCCATTGACTCTATGAGATGTACCTGCTCCACTTAGTGTCTCCTCAAGTCTGTCAATGTTATCCCAGGCCAAGGTTGTGAACACACCAGGGTAGATATTTGCTGGCATTGGGATGTCATCCGTTGAGCATTCCAACTTCTGGATACAAAGGGCTGTATCGATCTCCTCAGCCGTTGAATATGACACACAGTGGCCAAGACGATTCAGAGTTCGAACCAGTTCTGTATTGCCGGTCAAAGACTTAATTGCAAAGGACAGCAGTACGTGCTTGGGTGGCTTTGTCTTTCCATTGGTAACAGCAAAAACCAAGTCACTGCCGAAGGATGTGGCAAGACGTTGAGCTCTTTCGAGTTTGGCACTCACAATCTCCTGTAAGCAGGGTTTGCAGGAATTGAGTGACTAATGCAGGAACGACATTCTGATCTGTATCGGGAGGCCATGGCTGACTCACATCTTGCTTCTTGATCTCATTCCTCAGCTGCATTGCTGCTTTGGTTACGACATCTCCAGAGTTAGCGGCTCTTGCTTCTTGCAGATCTTTTGTCATGCTGTGTGCTTGCCGGGCAAGGTCGTCCATTGATAGGCCATATGGATAGACTAGAAGCTTACCTTTCTCATCGGAGAGAAAGTGGAGTGATTCACCAAACTCTGTTTCAAGTTTTCGCGAACATGTTTCTTTGTCGATGGTTTCAGTTTGATGATACCACGGGACATCATGCATCTCTGAAGCCTAGATGTGAGGTTTATCATAGGCAGTACTTCTGGGTTTGGGAACAATTTAGTCCTTATATACAAGAAGAGTTCCTCAAGGGCTTCTCTCTCTGCCTCTCCGTAGCGTACTTCCTTGCTTTCTTCCTGATTTTCTGCTGCACCAGACCTACAGGCCACTTGGGAATCATCTTTTGTGAATAGTTTGTAGCACGACTTGTGGTAGTGCCCCTCTGAAGCAACAAGGTCTCTGCTAAGTAAACCAAGGATTCTCTGTGTGCCTTTCCTTATCGCTGCTCTGCGGATCGTCTCATCTGCTCGTAGCTCAACACACTGGACGATTGGCTCCCTTGTTTTTTCTCCTTTGAGATACTTGCTTGACTTCTCGCAGAACATACATACTTTGGCATACACCCTGCTATCACTGGGGGTACCCCTCGGTAGCCTCCTCCTGGGGATTTCGCTTGCTGTTTCGACATTGACACCCTTGGCAAGGATAGAATCCAGTGACTTCTTCATTGTAAAGAGACTACGACATTTACGGTGATATTGTATGTGTGGTATTTCTCGTTCTTCAAGGCCCTTAGCTGCTTCCAGGACGGATTCATGCTGTCTGATCTCTGCAGCCCTAAGCAATGTTTTCCAGGAGTCCAAATCCTGTAGGGACGCCAGATCATCACTGTCATCATTAGAGCAGTGTATGATACAGTCGATCCGTGATTTCTTCCTCGCTGGTACTTCCATCATGCCATTAGATATGTCAGTAAACACCTGCAAACACAAAGAAAAACATTAAAACCCTTGGCACCGAGCGCCGTACGAGTACTGCTCTCTCGTCCTGGACCAAAGGACAAGAGCAGTACTAGTACGGCACAACCCTTTAGCTTCCCCGCCGCTAATCGCGCGGGGATCGGGGGTAGATGGCCGCACTTACCGGCAGAAGGGCTTGTCCCCTCGCCATGTGTGGCCATCGCGCCGACCCCCTGCAGCTAGAATCACTGTGATTCGCTGGGCTATATAGCCCAGCGAATCGCAGCATGCCTTGTAAAACATGGCGTGATTCGCTGCAGGGGTTCGTGCCTGTGGAGCAATTGGTGCATTTACCAGTCACTCCACAGGCCAGGGGGAGGATGTCAGTGTCTGATCTCCTCCCCCTGTGCTGCGATTGGCTAGAACATCGTTCTAGCCATAGCAGCGATGTAGCAGGGCCGACACAGTGTCGCCTCTGCCTGTATGAGATCCTGTCAGCACAGGGTCTCATACAGGGACGATCGCTGCACTGTGCAGGCTGGCCGGACCTGCCTGCACTCGCTGGAACTTGTGGTACCACAAGTCCCAGCAAGTCTGGGCAGGCAGGCAAAAAGTGTAAAAGAAAGTTAAAAAAAACAAAAACACTACACTACACATCCCTCCCTCCCCCTCCCATATGCGCCAATACTGTGGTTTTAGACAACACTTGTGGTATTGACGTGTTCGGGAGACAATGGGGAATAAAAAGTGGGGTGTACTTTTTCCTGGTCCCCCTTTTCAAAATGAAAAATGTGGGACTAAAGCGACTTTTTCCGGTAAAAAAACATACTTTTCAATTTCCTCAACCAAGTGCATGAAACTCCAATGGAGCGCTTGTTGGGTCAAAGTGGTTACTATACCCCCTAAAACATTCCTTAGGGGGTGTAGTTTCCAAAATGCGGTAACCTTTTGGGGGTTTCCACTCTGGGGGTACCTCAGGGACTCTCCAATACGACATGGCCCACTGGATTTCTTCCAGTGTAATCTATTATCCCAAAAACCGCCTAGCTCTCCTTCTGTGCTGAGCCCTCTTGCGCGCTCATAATTTAGTTTACGTGTACATGTGGGGTGTTTCTATAAACTGCGGAATTGGGGTAACCAATTTTGGGTTTGGGTTTGCTGTTAACCCTTGCTGGGTTGCAGGTAAAATTGGATTACAATGGAATATCTGCCAAAAAATTGAAATTTTGATATTTCACTGTCATTTTGCTTGAATTCCTGTGCAACACCTAAGGGGTTAACAAAGTTTTGAAAATCCGTTTTTGACACCTTGAGGGGTGTAGTTTGCAAAATGGGGTAATGTATGGGTGGGTTCTGTTATACAAGACCCATAAAGTGACGTCCGAACTGACTTGGTCCTTGGAAAAATGGGTTTTGGAAATTTAGTCGTAAACTTTAAAAATTGCGTATAAAACTATGAGCCTTATCACATCCGAAAAATATAAAATTTCATGTCCAAAATGATGCCAATGTGAAGTAGACATGTGGAGAATGTAAACTAATAACTGTTATGGGGGGTATCAGCATTTTTGTAAAAAGTAGAGAATTTCAAAGTTCAAAAATAGCGAATTTTTCCCAAATTTTCGTGTATTATGTAATTTTTTATGCAGAAAGGTAAAATCTATTGACTCACAATTAGCACTACCATGAAGTACAATATGTCACGAGAAAACAATCTCAGAATGGCGTGGGTAGGTGATAGCGTCCCAAAGTTATTACCGCATGAAGTGACAGGTCAGATTTACAAAAAATGGCCTAGGCATTTGGGTACAAATAGGCCTGAAGGGGTTAAGCTACCGATGTGCTAGGGCTATCATATCAAAACATAAACTACAGACATGCATCTACCTAAAAACACCAAAGAGAATTAGTCACTCCGGGTGGTACCGATATCGTCAAAATTGGCTCTTGGCTCATGGACTATTTGGGGCTTCGAGGACCACCCCTTCTGGGACGTTGTGTTTAAAATGTTATGTTATATGTTTAATAAAAGGCTGCTGTAGCCAATTTATCCAAATACCTCTGGAGTGTTTATTTTGTTGGGGTATGAATCGATGGGGTTGGGTGGCCAATAAGAGTTTTAAATAACTAGGTATGGAAGCTCACATGAATCACGAATACCCATTTGTCATGTGTGTGAGACACACGTGTGTGTGAGCTAAAGCAAAAGTTGGCACAACCTGCCAGTGTTCTATGATTTGGGTGAGGACATTCATTGTATGTGGGCTGGGGAATTATTTTTGTGCCAGGGCTGCTTTTTGGTCTCAGTCTGGCCCTGCACGGACCCAAACCAAACCTAACCGATCCCCAGACAAGGACTACCAAATAGAAGTCTATGTTACTGTTCGAGTTCGGAAGCCTAATAAATCTTGTTGAAAGGCTATAGCACAGCCATTCAGCAAGCTCTAAGGCTAGGGTGCTTATGGCCCAATCATAGCCATACCAAGTGACCCAACCCGTATAAAGGCTGGATCACATGTTGCGCCACCATTCTATCTTCAGAGCCTGGTGCCCCAAGAGTCTGTTGCAGCATGTCAAAAAAATTCTCTAGAGTGCCTTAACAGCCTTGCGTAGAGTGCTTGGGGTAGCATGTCCGTTATGCAGCCTGGTGTATCGCGACTGTAATACTGGCTGGTGTATTGTGACCATAGTACACTCTGGTGTAGTGTGCCTGTAATACAGGCTGATGTAGCGTGCCCATGATATAGCCTGGTGTGACTTGTCTGTAATACAGCCTGCTGTAGGGTGCTTGTAATAGAGGGTGATGTAGCGTGCCTGGAATAAAGGTTGGTGTAGTGTGCCCAAAATAAAGGCTGGTGTAGCGTGCCCGTAATACAGTCTGGTGTAGCGTGCCCGTAATACAGCCTGGTGTAGCGTGCCCGTAATACAGTCTGGTGTAGTGTGCCCATAATACATCTCTTCCCCATTCCACAAAATGATAGCTTCTTTCCATGCATTCATTGACAGATTTGGGGTGTTTATGGTGATCTATAGTCACCTGACATCACAGGAACTTTTTTCCTGACACGCACCGCTACCGCGATTTGCCGGAAGTGACGTGAACGCGGCCAAAACTCCACCCACATGTGCCCATCTAATGCAGTGTTAACCTTATACACCTGGAGAGACAGGTGTATATAAATATATCGTACATATGGGCATAATACAGGCATTTATAGGTAAACACACATGATTTTTTTTCCTCTTGTCATATTGGTGTGTTATTCTTCATACAAGCTTCTCGGATGTGGCAATGGTATATTCATGTTAAAGTTATAACACCAGACTGATTCTGGCTTTTACTTTTTCCACTCTCTTACATATTTAACCATACATGAATGCCACCTACTTGCCATTTTGTGACATTACATGTGTTATAAATGACAAATGACTAACATCCATGTCCAATATGTGTGTATATATATATATATATATATATATATATACAGTGGGGCAAAAAAGTATTTAGTCAGTCAGCAATAGTGCAAGTTCCACCACTTAAAAAGATGAGAGGCGTCTGTAATTTACATCATAGGTAGACCTCAACTATGGGAGACAAACTGAGAAAAAAAAATCCAGAAAATCACATTGTCTGTTTTTTTTTCATTTTATTTGCATATTATGGTGGAAAATAAGTATTTGGTCAGAAACAAAAAATCAAGATTTCTGGCTCTCACAGACCTGTAACTTCTTCTTTAAGAGTCTCCTCTTTCCTCCACTCATTACCTGTAGTAATGGCACCTGTTTAAACTTGTTATCAGTATAAAAAGACATCTGTGCACACCCTCAAACAGTCTGACTCCAAACTCCACTATGGTGAAGACCAAAGAGCTGTCAAAGGACACCAGAAACAAAATTGTAGCCCTGCACCAGGCTGGGAAGACTGAATCTGCAATAGCCAACCAGCTTGGAGTGAAGAAATCAACTGTGGGAGCAATAATTAGAAAATGGAAGACATACAAGACCACTGATAATCTCCCTCGATCTGGTGCTCCACGCAAAATCCCACCCCGTGGGGTCAGAATGATCACAAGAACGGTGAGCAAAAATCCCAGAACCACGCGGGGGGACCTAGTGAATGAACTGCAGAGAGCTGGGACCAATGTAACAAGGCCTACCATAAGTAACACACTACGCCACCATGGACTCTGATCCTGCAGTGCCAGACGTGTCCCACTGCTTAAGCCTGTACATGTCCGGGCCCGTCTGAAGTTTGCTAGAGAGCATTTGGATGATCCAGAGGAGTTTTGGGAGAATGTCCTATGGTCTGATGAAACCAAACTGGAACTGTTTGGTAGAAACACAACTTGTCGTGTTTGGAGGAAAAAGAATACTGAGTTGCATCCATCAAACACCATACCTATTGTAAAGCATGGTGGTGGAAACATCATGCTTTGGGGCTGTTTCTCTGCAAAGGGGCCAGGACGACTGATCCGGGTACATGAAAGAATGAATGGGGCCATGTATCATGAGATTTTGAGTGCAAACCTCCTTCCATCAGCAAGGGCATTGAAGATGAAACGTGGCTGGGTCTTTCAACATGACAATGATCCAAAGCACACCGCCAGGGCAACGAAGGAGTGGCTTCGTAAGAAGCATTTCAAGGTCCTGGAGTGGCCTAGCCAGTCTCCAGATCTCAACCCTATAGAAAACCTTTGGAGGGAGTTGAAAGTCCGTGTTGCCAAGCGAAAAGCCAAAAACATCACTGCTCTAGAGGAGATCTGCATGGAGGAATGGCCAACATACCAACAACAGTTTGTGGCAACCTTGTGAAGACTTACAGAAAACGTTTGACCTCTGTCATTGCCAACAAAGGATATATCACAAAGTATTGAGATGAAATTTTGTTTCTGACCAAATACTTATTTTCCACCATAATATGCAAATAAAATGAAAAAAAAACAGACAATGTGATTTTCTGGATTTTTTTTTCTCAGTTTGTCTCCCATAGTTGAGGTCTACCTATGATGTAAATTACAGACGCCTCTCATCTTTTTAAGTGGTGGAACTTGCACTATTGCTGACTGACTAAATACTTTTTTGCCCCACTGTATATATATTTACACGTACTGTATATATATATATATATATATATATATATATATATATATACACACACACACATACACACACTGTACGCAATTGTAAATCTTTGTGTTACGCTAAGATTAACATTTATGCTGTGCCTGTTTAGTGTACACATGTATTGGGTCTTCACCGTCTGATGGCTGAACATTTATATATTTTCTGTCACTTGTTCCCTATTTTTTAATAACATTTTCACTAAATAATACACACGCTTGGTCAAAATTATTGGTACGCCTCGTTTAATGACAGAAAAACCCACAATGGTCACCGAAATAACTTGAATCTGACAAAAGTAATAATAAATCAAAAATCAATGAAAATGAAATGAACAGATGAAAGTCAGACATTGCTTTTCAACCATGCTTCCACAGAATTATTATTTTTTTTTTTAAATAAAACCCATGAAATTTGCCTGGACAGAAATAGTGGTACCCTGAACTTAATATTTTGCTGCACAACCTTTTGAGGGAATCACTGCAATCAAATGATTCCTGTAACTGTCAATGAGACTTCTTTATCTCTCGACAGGTATTTTGTCCCACTCCTCAAGAGCCAACTGCTCCAGTTGTCTCGTGTGTGAAGGTTGCCTTTTCCAGATGGCATGTTTCAGCTCTTTCCAAAGATGCTCAATAGGATTTAGGTGAGGGCTCATAGAAGGCCACTTCAGAATAGTCCAATGTTTTCCTCGTACTCATTCTTGGGTGTTTTTAGCTCTGTGTTTTGGGTCATTATTCTGTTGCAAGACCCATGACCTGCAACTAAGACCAAGCTTTCTGACACTGGGCAGCACATTTCTCTCTAGAATCCCTTGATAGTCTTGAGAATTTATTGTATCCTGCACAGATTCTAGATACCCTGTGCCAAATGCAGCAAAGCAGCCCCAGAATATAACAGAGCCTCCTCCATGTTTCACAGTAGGGACAGTGTTCTTTTCTTGATATGCTTTAATTTTCCATCTGTGAACATAGAGCTGATGTGCCTTACCAAAAAGTTCCATTTTTGTGTCATCTGTCCATAGGACATTCTCCCATAAGCTTTGTGGCTTGTCAACATGTAGTATGACAAATTCCAGTCTGGCTTTTTTATGATTTTTTTTCAACAATGGTGTCCTTCTTGGTCGTCTCCCATGAAGTCCACTTTAGCTCATACAACGACGGAGGGTGCGATCTGACACTGATGTTCCTTGAGCTTGAAGCTCACCTTTAATCTGTTTAGAAGCTTTTCTGGGCTCTTTTGTTACCATTCGTATTATCTGTTTCTTTGATTTGTCATCAATTTTCCTCATGCAGCCATGTCCAAGGAGGTTGGCTACAGTCCCAAGAAGCTTAAATTTCTGAATAATATGTGCAACTGTAGTCACAGGAACATCAAGCTGTTTGGAGATGGTCTTATAACTTTTATCTTTAACATGTCTGTCTATAATTTTCTTCCTAATCTCACAAGACAAGTCTTTCCTTCGTTTCCTCTGGTCCATGTTGAGTGTGATACACACCATGTCACTAAACAGCACAGTGAGTATCTGTAGCCCTCTTTACAGGCCCACTCACTGATTCCAAGATTGTAGACACTTGTGATGCTAATTAGGCCTGTTTCACACTTCAGTTTTTTGGCGTCAGTCAAAATCCGCCATTTCCTGGAAAAAACGGTATTTGGCTGGCGGATCCGCTTTTTTCCCCATAGACTTGTACAGTCATGGCCAAAAGTATTGACACCCCTGCAATTCTGTCAGATAATATTCAGTTTCTTCCTGAAAATGATTGCAAACACAAATTCTTTGGTATTATTATCTTCATTTAATTTGTCTTAAATGAAAAAACACAAAAGAGAATGAAGCAAAAAGCAAAACGTTGATCATTTCACACAAAACTCCAAAAATGGGCCGGACAAAAGTATTGGCACCCTCAGCCTAATACTTGGTTGCACAACCTTTAGCCAAAATAACTGCGACCAACCGCTTCCGGTAACCATCAATGAGTTTCGTACAATGCTCTGCTGGAATTTTAGACCATTCTTCTTTGGCAAACTGCTCCAGGTCCCTGATATTTGAAGGGTGCCTTCTCCAAACTGCCATTTTTAGATCTCTCCACAGGTGTTCTATGGGATTCAGGTCTGGACTCATTGCTGGCCACCTTAGAAGTCTCCAGTGCTTTCTCTCAAACCAATTTCTAGTGCTTTTTGAAGTGTGTTTTGGGTTATTGTCCTGCTGGAAGACCCATGACCTCTGAGGTAGACCCAGCTTTCTCACACTGGGCCCTAAATTATGCTGCAAAATTTGTTGGTAGTCTTCTGACTTCATAATGCCATGCACACGGTCAAGCAGTCCAGTGCCAGAGGCAGCAAAGCAACCCCAAAACATCAGGGAACCTCCGCCATGTTTGACTGTAGGGACCGTGTACTTTTCTTTGAATGCCTCTTTTTTCTCCTGTAAACTCTATGTTGATGCTTTTGCCCTAAAAGCTCTACTTTTGTCTCATCTGACCAAAGAACATTCTTCCAAAATGTTTTAGGCTTTTTCAGGTAAGTTTTGGCAAACTCCAGCCTGGCTTTTTTATGTCTCGGGGTAAGAAGTGGGGTCTTCCTGGGTCTCCTACCATACAGTCCCTTTTCATTCAGATGCTGACGGATAGTACGGGTTGACACTGTTGTACCCTCGGACTGCAGGGCAGCTTGAACTTGTTTGGATGTTAGTGGAGGTTCTTTATCCAACATCCGCACAATCTTGCGTTGAAATCTCTTGTCAATTTTTCTTTTCCGGCCACATCTAGGGAGGTTAGCCACAGTGCCATGGGCTTTACACTTCTTGATGACACTGCGCACGGTAGACACAGGAACATTCTGGTCTTTGGAGATGGACTTGTAGCCTTGAGATTGCTCATGCTTCCTCACAATTTGGTTTCTCAAGTCCTCAGACAGTTCTTTGGTCTTCTTTCTTTTCTCCATGCTCAATGTGGTACACACAAGGACACAGGACAGAGGTTGAGTCAACTTTAATCCATGTCAACTGGCTGCAAGTGTGATTTAGTTATTGCCAACACCTGTTAGGTGCCACAGGTAAGTTACAGGTGCTGTTAATTACACAAATTAGAGAAGCATCACATGATTTTTCGCACAGTGCCAATACTTTTGTCCACCCTCTTTTTTATGTTTGGTGTGGAATTATATCCAATTTGGCTTTAGGACAATTCTTTTTGTGCTTTTTCATTTAAGACAAATTAAATGAAGATAATAATACCAAAGAATTTGTGTTTGCAATCATTTTCAGGAAGAAACTGAGTATTATCTGACAGAATTGCAGGGGTGTCAATACTTTTGGCCATGACTGTATGTTGTGAGTTCATTCTCTGGTTCCCCTTCTGAACTCCCTCTGGTGGTGTCGGGAGGTGGTGCGGCTGGTTTGATCGGTGGAGATCTGCCACCAGAGTATGGGGATGATGATTGGATCTCGGGATTCTCAGATTGGATTTAAGACAGCCAACTCCCTATTCAGTTGCTGGTGATTCCTTCTGGCTTGTCAGCTCTTGGTTTTCAGCTCTGTTCCAGTCATCTAAAGCTAAGTTTTTTTGCTAATGTTCACACTTGATTTTGTTGGTCTATTCAGTTTTTTTAGTGACCTGCCAGCCCTGGCTGGGGGCCGAGGTGAATTTCCACTCTTATTTATCAGTATTTTGCCAATTGGATTTTTGTCCCTTACTAGTTCGGTCTCTTTTTGCTGTGTCTCAGAATATTTCAGAGTGCTGATATAGTGGGAGAAGTCTAGTGACTTCAGGGTTAATTTTGCTATCAGTAGTGTTTGACATTATTTTTGTAGGGTTTTTTGCAGGTTGCAGACAGTGACTTGCCTTTCCTTTCCTGTCAAGTTAGTTTGGGCCCCATCATCTGCTCAGCCTATTTTCCTGCCTGTGTTTGTGCCTTCATCTTGTTTCACCATCAATACATGTGTGGGGGCTGTCTATTCCTTTCGGGTCTGCTCTGGGGCAGTTAGTTTTCTTGCTTTAGGCTTATGTAGTCCTCCGGCCGTGACGAGGCGTCTAGGAACAACGTAGGCACGCTCCACGGCTACTGCTAGTTGTGTGGTAAGATCAGGGTTCTGCAATCTGCATAGTTACCAACTTCTCTGGTTTTCTGTGGCTTAGCCTGTTTTGTTTTTTTTCTCCTCGGTGACCCATTCATGACACTTGTATTAGCGGCAGATTGTGATGGATGGCTTTCCGTTGTGACCGTTGTGTGGCAGATCAGTCGATCCGCTGTCTGGAATTGACGGACTTTGTAACTTTTTTGTCTGCGTTAAAGCAGCCGTCGTTGGCTAGAATGGAAGCCTATGGGCGGCGGATCCGTCCCTGTCCATCAAACAATGGAATCCATCAGCGGATTGTGGGTGTGGCTTGTTGCTTGTGTGATGGCAGTGTGTTTTTTATTTTTGGTGTTTATTATTGTCATGTACTCGTATTTCAAATAAAGAGCTGTGGAGCTCCTACCTTTTAAAGAAAAAATAAAAATAAAAATGATAATTTTTTAGAACCAAAGTGTCCGTATTTCATTTCACCAAGGTAAACTTTGAAAGTGTGGTATATGAAAAACAGGAAAGCACTACATGCAATACTAAGTTGGTTAACGGTCTATTGGTTGGTGTATAGCAGAAATTGGGTGTTTAACTTTTTAAAAGGGATATTTTAAAATAGCATGTGTGGTCAATAGATATTCAAGTGGGAGGTTTGAAGGAGGCTTCGTTAGCACGCAAAAAAAGTACCTAGACCTTGCTAACAGGAGCTGGAGGGTCTTGCAGCTTGCACATCGTGCATATTTTATGGAAGGAGGATATCAAACTTGTGTGCCTTGGTACATTTTTTGGGGTTACAGAAGGGTGATGGTTTGGCTGCTTGAACACTGCTCAGATATAAAATTTGAGCGTGGTGGTTTAGAAACCTAGTAATTGTTTGTTGTTTTTTTTTAGGGGGGGATCCTATGGAGATTATTTCCTTGTGGTATGGTTTGAAATCCTACTACCATTTAATTTCAATTCATCTGTTACTAAAGTTATATTTAATAAGTAGATTTATAATTGAACAATTCACCATGCTATACAGGGAAGGTATAAAGGTGCTGGTTGCAAATTGACAATAGTATTGTTGATACTTATTGGAGAAATGGATATGAGGGTTATAATTTCCTCAACTGCCGAATAGTGGATGTAGAGTATTCTGAGAGGATTATATTCCTCAGTTTACGAGTGGTACTGGTGGAGTAATAATAATGAAATTGTTAGCAACAATACACCTTGTGTAAATTGCACACTATAAAGGTACTACAATAGCTATACTTACTGGTCCCTCTGGTGGCTAATAATCCCCTTTATGTTGACCTTATATATTTAGCAGCAAAGGGACACATGACCTAATTGGTGTTATGCCGAGGTGGCTGGTGAAGAATAGCAGGATAGTTAATATAGATATGCCTGATAAGAGCTGGAGTATTAGACTGCTTTTTGGCTAACAATTACTTGCGTGTCTGAGGTGGGAATGAAATAAGGCAGTCACTGTCCCATAGACCAATATAAACAGTATGCTGAAGCACTGAGTGTAAAAGAAGGTCCACTGTGTTAGAAGCACCATTAGTAAAAACTGGGCAGACAGTCCTTATTACTAGGACTTATGTGTGCTGACTTGTGCAGCTTCTAGCTGATAGCAGCAAGATGGGAGCGTTGTTCGCCAGGATGAGATTGTCCTGCAAGCCAGCACCTCGAACGCTCCTGCCAGAAGCAACGCTGAGGACGCGGCGGAATCGAGGGGCGGAGCTTCTGTGACATCACAGCAGAGGCAAGGACGGGTGTCTTCCCTTTTCGGATAGAACTGACGAAGAGGGAAGACACCCAGTGTGCTCCCGAATCGGATGTGGAGGAAGGCGGTCTGGACGTGGACCACCTCATTGAAGAGGTATGAGAACGGGAGCCGCGGTGAACACGGCTGACCGCAGCCATGCTGATACATATATCACCCGTCGGCTCTGGGAGCAAGTCTGTGAAGTCATGGTGGAAAACTGGGGGCACCTCGAACCTCGGCAGCAGACTCAAGTGCGTAAGTATCGTAAGTATTCACAGACATGGGTTTTAGGTTGTATAACGGACTGTGTTTTAACCCATTTGTGTTTTTACTTTACAGGTGAAAGGGTAGTCACGCGGTGGCGGTCATTTAGGGATCATTTTAAGAGGGACTTCAACAAGGAGATGCAGGCCCCCGAGTGGCTCTGGAGGACGCAGGACCAAATACAAATATTCAAGAGCCCTGCCGTTCCTCCGGGCAACGATGGTGACCAGAAGGTAAATATTCCACGACCGACCTAGGAAGTCACAATGTTTACATCTCTAACCTTATTTTGGTTTTGCAGCCAGGGCAATGCAATTATAAACTAAATTTTTTTTCCTTTCACAGCACCGTTTGTAGCACTCGGGAGCCTGCAGCACAGTTTGAGCCCTCTGATGCGATCCCTCAGGAGTCCGTCACTGTTGGCCACGGCGAGCAACCTGACCCCTCTAACCCTTTGTCTGACCCTTCCCTCACTTCTGGTCCCACCCCTCTGACACTGCCGCCACCTCAAGAACACCTTTGAGTTCTGGGCGGCAGCATCTGAGGGGTCAGGAAAGGAGTTATGCTCCCGAGTTCTTACATCTGAATGCAGCCTTCCAGAACGCAATTAAACTTTTGGCCGAGCAAGTGAATGCTGGCTTTAACATGTTGAAGACCAGCATCCTTGAAATCGGCAGTCGTATGGATAGGCTGCATTCAGATGCAAGTAGACAGCCGAACAACCTATATTTTCAGTCGGTACTCGCGAGCATGGAACAGCTAACTCCTGACCTGCAGATGCATGTAATGCAAGGCTGCTCTAGCGCAGGCAATCTCCCAATCCCCTAGACCTAACACATTTGTTCCTCCCACACCTTCCCCCCCAATCCACTGTCCCTCCTCACAATCCTTCCCAGTAGCCAACTACTTGCTGTTTCCAAAATCCGTCCCATTTCCAAAATCCATCCCAATTCCAAAATCCGCCCCAATTCCAAAATCCATCCCAATTCCAAAATTCTTCCCAGTTTCAAAATCCGTCCCAGTACCCATGCCTTCCCCACAGTTTCCTTCCCCGTCACATCTTCCTTCACCAGCCTAGCTTCATATTCCTTCCCCGTCCAACCTTCCTGTGCCAATAATTTCCCACCGACCCCAACACAACCCCCACCCAATCTGTCCTCCCTACTCAACCTCATGTTTTCTCCCCACCTTCCACTTCCGATCAACCCCAACCTGGTCGCCTTTCCCCCAACATTGACGTGGTCCACCCTTCCAGCCCCTCCAATACTATCTTCACCCGACAGAATACAGATTTGTAAATGTTTCTGTAAATAAACACATTTTTGGTTTATAAATTGATTGATTCCTGTCTATTGACTTTAACTTACAACACTTCCAACAGGTAATAAACACAAAACATAAATGTAGGCAAATTTGGAGAATGCACAAAAACTGGTTTAATAAAAAAAAGGTATAATCACAAATGATCATGGTACAAAACTGGTTTCAAAGAACACACAAATCATCATGGTACAAAACTGAGTCAAAATAACATGGTTTAATCACAAGAGTGCCTGGTAGAAAACTAGATACAAAAAACATGGTATAATCACAAGTGACCCTGGGACAAAACTGGGTATGAAGCACATGGTGTAATCACAAAGCAATAACTATGGTACTCCCAACATACATATTATCTCACAACACAAACATATACCATGTCATCCTGCCAATCAACTCTTCCTTCAGAACCTTTTCCTTTGCTTCCATCCACTACTTCCATAGGGCTTGAGCAGGTGTGGTGAAAGTTGAAAGGCCTCATCTCCGACACACACAAATGGCAAGGGTGGTCCAGAGGTTCCAGGGAGTGGTCTTGGAGGTGGAAAATCGAATGTCTCTCCGTATAAACGACGCCCCATTGGTGACATTTTAAAAACCTGGGAATCATTTGAGCGGCCATAGGCACCAATATCCACCGCACTGAATTTGCATTGGGCGTTGGCAATGGCCATCAGTACAATTGAGAAATACTTTTTATCGTTGAAATATTCGGAGCCCGATCCAGCAGGTTTTACAAGCCTTATGTGCTTCCCATCAACTGCACCCAAGCAATTTGGGAACTGGCATATTTTTTCAAAATTATCAGTAATCTCCAGCCACCTCTCCTGTGTTGGATGTGGGATGTACTCCTCCTGAAAAGAATCCCACATTGCCCGGCAGGTGTGTTTTACTATGCCTGATATGGTAGAAATTCCAAGCCAGAATTGATAATGGAGGGAGGAAAAGGATTCTCCAGTTGCAAGGAATCTGTTAAAAAAGGCAAAGACAATAATAAAAAATACCAGCTACAACATGACAGTTAGAAGTCTGCTGAATGAGATAGCATAAAATACAACAAAAAATGCTTACCGAAGAGTCACCATCAGACGGTGAAATGGAAAACCGCAAATAGGTGTCCTTTCTCTTGATTAGTTCTCCCACACGTTCCAACAAAATGTTAAAGTATTCAGGTCTCACGCGAAAATATCGGAAGAACTTTTCAGGGTCTTGCGTCAATTCCATATAGAGCTTTGAATAGACCCCACGTATCATTCGCCTTGCATTGATCGGATGGATCCAAAGACGTCTCTTCTGCCGCTGTTGCAGGATGCGCTTTCTTGCTTCTTCCTCCTGGTCACGGACAATCACAGCCAACCGATTGGCCTCAAAAGCAAAATCAGAATATATTCTCGCGATGTTCACCAGAACTTCCTCCATCTCTGCCACTTACTCTACAACATTTCAAAGATGGGTTGGTCAAACAATCAAGATATATGTTTCCAGTCATTTCCAGTAGCCAATCACATTTTGGGATCATCCCATTTGGATTCTAAAAAAACAGATCCGTCAGAAAAACGGAAATAACGGATGAAAAAAAAAAGATGAGACTGATGCAACTGATCCGTTTGTCTGATTCGCTAGACGGATCCGTTGAAATAACTGATCAGTTGCATCCGTCAGCATCCGTTTTTTACTACTTGAGACGGATCCGTCCTTCCGTCAAAAAGGCGGATTTTGACTGACGCCAAAAAACTGAACTGTGAAACAGGCATTAGTGGACACACCTTGATTTAACATGTCCCTTTTGTCACGTTATTTTCAGGGGTACCATCATTTCTGTCCAGGCCTATTTCATGTTTTATTTATTTTTTTTAAATTCTGTGTTAGCATGGTTGAAAAGCAATGTCTGACTTTCATTTGTTCATTTTCATAGATCTTTTATTATAGTGGTTTGAAAAAACCACTATATTGTAATCCGAACGCTGCTAACTTCTTCTTCTTCTTCTTATTTTCCAGTTGATTTCCGCAATTAATGCGGCCCGAACCGCTACACGCACAGACTTCGTTGCGGTGTCGTTTCGAAGCCAGCGTCCATGAGAGGTATGCTAAGTATTTTTCGTGTCCATCGGATTTGTAGTTTTTGCGCAATTTGCGTTAGAAATTTTTTTTCCCGTCATTGGAATGCACTGTCTCAATGCATTTGAATGGGGAAATTTTTGCCATAGACAAAAGATGCCCTGAGGCGATTGAAATGGCAGTTGATCTCATTGATATGCACAGGCACACCCAGTTACTATGCCAACGCCTACGAATGTCACATGACGCCCAAAGGACAGAGCTTCTGCCACATAATATCAGCTCTTAAAGCGAAACCCACAGCACAAATGCAAATCTAGCTTCATCACATGACGCATGCCCCTGAAAGAGAATGTGCGCCAAAGTGTATTTAGAAGCCCAGTGAGCCAAACTGGCTCTTAAAGGGCCGAAGCGCCAAAGTGATTCTTAAAGGGCCGGCGCACCGAAATGAGTCTTAAAGGGCCGACGCGCCAAATCGAAAGCTGAGTGACCCCAGGCTCCAAATCGGAGGCTGAGCCACCCCGGCCTCCAAATCGGAGGCTGAGCCACCCTGGCCTCCAAATCGGATCCAGAGTGGCCCCGCCCACAAAAAACGGACCCAGAGTGGCACAGCCCACCAAATCGGACACTGAGGGGCCCCGACCACCAAATCAGACTCAGAGTGGCCCCACCCTCCAAATCGGACTCAGAGGGGCCCTGCCCACCAAATCGGACCCTGAGGAGCTCAGTCCACCAATTCGGACCCAGAGTGACCCCGCCCACCAAATCGGACCATGAAAGGGCCCAGCCCACCAAATCGGACCCAGAGGGGCCCCGCCCACCAAATCGGACCCTGAGGGGCCCCGCCCACCAAATCGGACCCTGAGGGGCACTGCCCACTAAATTGGACCGAGAGGCCACGCCCACCAAATCGGACCCTGAGGAGCCCCGCCCACCAAATCAGACCCCGAGGGGCCCCACCCACCAAATCAGACCCTGAGGGGCCCCGCCCACCAAATCGGACCCAGAGTGGCCCCGCCCACCAAAATGGACCCAGGGGGCTCCACCCACAAAATCAGACCCTAAAGGGCCCCACCCACAAAATCAGACCCTGAGTGGACCCGGCCACAAAATCAGACCCTGAGGGGCCCCAACCACAAAATCAGACCCTGAGGGGCCCCGGCCACAAAATCGGACCCTGAGGGGCCCCACCCACAAGATCGGACCCTGAGGGGCCCCGGCCACAAAATCGGAACCTGAGGGGCCCCGGCCACAAAATCGGACCCTGAACGGCCCAACCACAAAATCGGACCCTGAGGGGCCCCGGCCACAAAATCGGACCCTGAGGGGCCCCCGGCCACAAAATCGGACCCAGAGGGGCCCCGGCCACGAAATCGGACCCTGAGGGGTGCCGGCCACAAAATCGGACCCTGAGGGGCCCCAACCACAAAATCGGACCCTGAGGGGCCCCGGCCAAAAAAATCGGACCCTGAGGGGCCCCAACCACAAAACCGGACCCTGAGGGGCCCCAACCACAAAATCAGACCCTGAGGGGCCCCGGCCACAAAATCAGACCCTGAGGGGCCCCGGCCACAAAATCGGACCCTGAGAGACCCCGGCCACAAAATCGAACCCAGAGGGGCCCCACCCACAAAATTGGACCCTGAGGGGCCCCGCCCACCAAATCGGACCCTGAGGGGCCTCGCCCACCAAATCGGACCCTGAGGGGCCCCGCCCTCAAAATCGGACCCTGAGGGGCCCCGCCCACCAAATCGGACTCTGAGGGGCCCCACTGTTGTGAGTTCATTTTCCCCTTCACTACTGAGGCCCGAGGAACTCCCTCTTCTGGTGAAGAAAGGTAGTGAGCCTGATTGTCAAACACCTGGGGCTGATGATGATGACTGGCTGAGTGGAGTTAATGACTGGATATAAGGCTGCTGATGCCCTTCTGGCCTGCGGGTGATTTCTCTGTGGACTTCTAGGAAACCAGTCTGATTCCTGCTCATCTTAAGCTAAGATTTCTGCTTTGCCTTTTTGCATTAGTGTTTTGTTTTCCTTGCTTTTCTGGATTCTGCCATTCCCTGCTGGGGTGAGCTGAATCTCCTTTTGCCTGTTGCTCTGTCTTCAGAATATTCCTGAGTACTGACATAGCCTTTTTTGAAGCCTAGCGTCTTCAGGGCCTTTTTTACTGTCAGTTTGTTGGCTCTTATTTTCATAGGGTTTTTCACGGATTGCAGACAGCAGCCTTCCTGTCCTTTCCTATCTAAGCTAGCTTGGGCCCCATCTTTGCTCAGTCTATCTTTCTGTCTGTGTTTTGTTCTTTCTTCTTGCTTCACCGTCATTATATGTGGGGGGCTGCCTTTTGCTTTGGGGTCTGCTCTGGGGCAGTTTAGATTTCCCTTTCTGTCTTTAGGCTATGTAGTCCTCCGGCTGTGATCGAGGGGCCTAGGGCATCGTAGGAGCCCCCCACGGCTACTGCTAGTTGTGTTGATAGGTTCAGGGGTCTGCAATCCGATAGCTGCCAACTTCTCTGGTTGTCTGGACTTAGCTAGCATTTCTATTTTTGCCTCCTATGGTGACTCAATCATAACACCCCACCCACAAAATTGGACCATGAGGGGCCCCACCCACAAAATCAGACCCTGAGGGGCCCCGGCCACAAAATCGGACCCTGAGGGGCCCCACTCTCAAAATCGGAACCTGAGGGGCCCCACCCACAAAGTCAGAGCCTGAGAGATCCCAGCCAACAATTCAAGCCCTGAGGAGCCCAGGCCAAGGAATCGGATCCTGAGGGGCCCCACCCACCAAATCAGACCCTGAGGCCAAAGTGGCCCCTGAGAGGCACTCACAGTTAAAACGGATCCTGAGTTGAAAGTCTTACAGGGGAAGCAGGCAAGTCTCTCTTAAAGGGGCAGCCCAGGCACCATTTCAAACCACTATCTGTACTTCCTTCAGGAAATACACATCTAGTTTCATTTATCATTACTTTTGTCAGATTCAAGTTATTTCTGTGACCATTGTGGCGGGTTTCTGTCATTAAACGAGGGGTACCAACAATTTTGACCATGAGTGTAATTACTGTAAATAGGCTTCTTCACCTTTTTGACTGGCTTTGGGGTTTTCACACTCCATAGTTATGAGTTGTTCTATACATGGTGGGAATTCCCCGACATTGGTCTGCATTTTTGTTCATCTTTCTAGCAATTTTTCTTGCATATTCTATGATGTAAAAGAAAACTGAAAAAAAAGTGCAAAAAAGTGACTGGGCATTTGCATTTTTACCACGTCTCGCCTCCCCCGTAAAATTAATTCCGTTTTTCTATAAATTATATGTACCCTAATTTAGTGCTAATAAAAATATCCCCCCTACAGCTTTGTATAGTGGAAAACGTATTAATCTTAACCCTATAATCCTTACGAGAGAGCAGCAAATACACATGGAAATACACTTTAACCCCTTCCTGCCATCCGACGTACTATCCCGTCCATGGGACCTGGGCCCCTATGCCCATGGACGGGATAGTACGTCTAGCGCGATCAGCAGCGCCCACGTGGTGAGCGCCGCTGATCGCGGCCGGGTGTCAGCTGATTATCACAGCTGACACCCGGCACAATGTGTCAGGGGCGGTCACGGACCGCCCCCGACACGTTAACCCCTTGCACACCGCGATCAAACATGATCGCGGTGTACCGGGAGTTAAAGGGAAGCATCGGCAGGGAGGGGGCTCCCTCCGTGCTTCCCTGAGCCCCCCACGGCAGCGCAATGTGCAGCGCTGCTGAGGGGGGCTCTTTCCCTACAGGCCCCCGGATCCAAGATGGCGACGGGGGCCTTCGGGGCCTGCAGGAAGCTGGCTTCCTCAGTGCCTGCAAAGCGCAGGCATGAGGAAGCCTTCGGCACTGCCTGTGACAGATCGCTGATCTGTCATGTGACAGATCAGCGATCTGTCACAGGACAGTGATGTCCCACCTGGGACTATGTAATAAAGTAAAAAAAAAATTTAAAAAAAAGCGTAAAATAATTTTAAAAAAATCGCCAAATAAATTAGTAAAAAAAAAAAAATATTCCCCAATAAATTCATTTTTTGAAAATAAAAAAACAATAAAAGTACACATATTAGGTATCGCCGTGTCCGTAACGACCCGCCCTATAAAACTGTCCCATTAGATAACCCCTTTAGCGAACCCCTTAAAAAATAAAAATAAAAAACGAAGCAAAAAATAATGATTTATTATCATACCGCCAAACAAAAAGTGTAATAACGCACGATTAAAAAGACGCATATAAATATCCATGGTACCGCTGAAAACGTCATCTTGTCCCGCAAAAAACGAGCTGCCACACAGCATCATTAGCAAAAAAATAAAAAAGTTATAGCTCGCAGAATAAAGCGATGCAAAAATAATTATTTTTTATATAAAATAGTTTTCATTGCAAAAAACCGACAAAACATAAAAAAAAACCTAAATGAGGTATCACTGTAACCGTACTGACCCGAAGAATAAAACCTCTTTATCAATTTTACCGCACGCGGAACGGTGTAAACGCACTCCCCCAAAAGAAATTCATGAAACGCTGGTTTTTGTTCATTCTGCGTCCCAAAAATCGGAATAAAAAGTGATCAAAAAATGTCACGTGCCCGAAAATGGTACCGATAAAAACGTCAACTCGTCCCGCAAAAAATAAGACCTCACATGACTCGGTGGGTCAAAATACGGAAAAATTATAGCTCTCAATATGTGGTGATGCAAAAACTATTTTTACAATAAAAAGCGTCTTTTAGCATGCGACAGCTGCCAAACATAAAAACCGCCATAAATAGTAAATCAAACCCCCCGTTATCACCCCCTTAGTTAGGGAAAAATAATAAAATAAAAAAAAAGTATTTATTTCCATTTTTCCATTAGGGTTAGGGTTAGGGCTAGGGTTAGGGCTTGGGTTAGGGCTAGGGTTAGGGTTAGGGCTGAGATTAGGGTTAGGGGTGTGTTGGGGTTCGGGTTGGAGTTAGAATTGGGGGTTTCCCCTGTTTGGGCACATCAGGGGCTCTCCAAATGCAACATTGCGTCTGATCTCAATTCCAGCCAATTCTGAGTTGAAAAAGTCATATGGTGCTCCTTCCCTTCCAAGTTCTGCCATGCGCCCAAACAGTGTTTTACCCCCACATGTAGGATATCAGCCTACTCAGGACAAATTGCACAACAATTTTTGGGGTCCAATTTCTCCTGTTACCCTTAGGAAAATAAAAAATTGGGGGCAAAAATATCATTTTTGTGGAAAAAAATTATTTTTTTATTTTCACGTCCGAGCGTGTTAAACTTCTGTGAAGCACTTGGGGGTTCAAAGTGCTCACCACACATCTAGATAAGTTCCGTGGGGGGGGTCTAGTGTCCAAAATGGGGTCACTTGTGGGGAGTTTCAATAGTTTAGGTACATCAGGGGCTCTCCAAACCCACTTGACACCCGCAGACCATTCCATCAAAGTCTGCATTCCAAAACGTCACTACTTCCCTCCCGAGCCCCGACGTGTGTCCATACAGTAGTTTTCTCCCACATATGGGGTGTCAGCGTACTCAGGACAAATTGGACAACAACTTTTGGGGTTCAATTTCTCCTGTTACCCTTGGGAAAATAAAAAAATTGGGGACTAATTGATCATGTTTGTGGAAAAAATACGATTTTTTTATTTTCATGCCCGGGCATTATAAACTTCTGTGAAGCCCTTGGGGGTTCAAAGTGCTCACCTCACATCTAGATAAGTTCCTTAGGGGGTCTAGTTTTCAAAATGGGGTCATTTGTGGGGGGTTTCCACTGTTTAGGTACATTAGGGGTTCTCCAAAGGCAACATGACACCCGCAGACCATTCCATCAATGTCTGCATTCCAAAACGTCACTACTTCCCTTCCGAGCCCTGACGTGTGTCCATACAGTAGTTTTCTCCCACATATGGGGTGTCAGCATACTCAGGACAAATTGGACAACAAGTTTTGGGGTCCAATTTCTCCTGTTACCCTTGGGAAAATAAAAAAAATGGTGACTAAAAGATCATGTTTGTGGAAAAAATATGAATTTTTTATTTTCACGCCCGGGCGTTATAAACTTCTGTGAAGCACTGGGGGGTTCAAAGTGCTCACCACACATCTAGATAAGTTCCTTGGGGGGTCTAGTTTACAAAATGGTGTCATTTGTGGGGGGTTTCCACTGTTTAGGTACATCAGGGGTTTTCCAATCGCGCCATGGTGTCCGATCTCAATTCCAGCCAAAAACGTCAAATGGCGCTGCTTCCCTTCCGAGCTCTGCCATGCGCCCAAATAGTGGTTTACCCCCACATGTGGGGTATCAGCGTACTCAGGACAAACTGCACAATAACTTTTAGGGTGCTGTTACCCTTGGAAAAATAAGAATTGAGGGTGAAAAGATCATTTTTGTGGAAAAAATATGATTTTTTAATTGTACGGCTTTATGTTATAAACTTCTGTGAAGCCCTTGGGGGTTCAAAGTTCTCACCACACATCTAGATAAGTTCCTTAGGGGGTCTAGTTTCCAAAATGGTGTCATTTGTGGGGGGTTTCCACTGTTTAGGTACATCAGGGGTTTTCCAATCGCGACATGGTGTCCGATCTCAATTCCAGCCAAAAACGTCAAATGGCGCTGCTTCCCTTCTGAGCTCTGCCATGCACCCAAATAGTGGTTTACCCCCACATGTGGGGTATCAGCGTACTCAGGACAAATTGCACAATAACTTTTAGGGTCCTGTTACCCTTGGGAAAATAAAAATTGGGGTGAAAAGATCATTTTTGTGGAAAAAAAATATGATTTTTTAATTGTACCGCTGTACGTTATAAACTTCTGTAAAGCCCTTGTGGGTTCAAAGTTCTCACCACATATCTAGATCAGTTCCTTGGGGGGTCTAGTTTCCAAAATGGGGTCACTTGTAGGGGGTTTCCACTGTTTAGGCACATCAGTGACTCTCCAAACGTGACATGGCGTCCGATCTGAATTCCAGCCAATTTTGCATTGAAAAAGTCAAACGGCGCTCCTTCCATTCTGAGCTCTGCCATGCGCCGAAACAGTCGTTCCCCCCCCCACAAATCAGGTATCAGCGTACTCAGGACAAATTGCACAATAACTTTTGCAGTCCAATTTCTCCTGTTACCCTTGGTAAAATAAAAAAAATTGAACCTGAAGTATTTTTTTTGTGAAAAAAAGTTAGATGTTCATTTCTTTTTAAATATTCTTGAATGTGGTTTTGAGCACCTTAAGGGGTGCAGTTTTTAGAATGGTGTCACTTTTGGGTATTTTTTATCATATAGACCCCTCAAAGTGGCTTCAAATGTGATGTGGTCCTAAAAATAAAATGGTGTTGTAAAAATGAGAAATCGCTGGTCAACTTTTAACCCTTATAACTTCCTAAAAAAAAAAAAATTTTGGTTCCAAAATTGTGCTGATGTAAAGTAAACATGTGGGAAATGTTAGTTATCAAGTTTTTTGTGTGCCGTATCTCTGTGATTTAAGGGCATAAAAATTCAAAGTTGGAAAATTGCAAAATTTTCAAAATTTTTGCCAAATTTCCATTTTTTTCACAAATAAACGCAAGTTATTTGAATGAAATTTTACCAGTAACATGAAGTACAATATGTCACGAGAAAACAATGTCAGAATCACCGGGATCCATGGAAGCGTTCCAGAGTTATGACCTCATAAAGGGACAGTGGTCAGAATTGTAAAAATTGGCCATGAACGTGCAAACCACCCTTGGGGGTGAAGGGGTTAAAGGAGATGTCCAAGACTGGACAATTATTGACAGATTTGTAAGAGATAATGGACAATAAAAAGCAGTACCGAGCAACAGCAGCTAAGCAATGTACGTGACTGCTGTGATCCTTTCCTTGCACCGTTTATATGGGGTAGATGCTGGCACAGATTTCAGCGCATGGGAAGGGGAGCCAGGCATCAAACCCCACCAATCTCATATTCATGATCTATCCAAAGTACAGGTCATCAATTGTTCAATCATGGAAAAACCCTTTAAGGACATATTCAAGCAATTCTGATTTGTCCTTTGCAGATTTTGCTGCATATCCATGGCAAAATCCATAATTGTTGATTCTGCTGAGGTCAGCATTGTCTCATTAATTTAAACTTTTGGTTTATTTACTTTGCTTATGGGTAAAATACAAGACATTTGTGCAAGGAGGCGACTGTCTCAGTAGCAGGATATATGGAACATACACTAGTTGCAAATCTTTATTATAATTTGTCTAGAGGTGATAGGTGTGCTAGAAGAATAAGTTCTGACTACTGTGCTCTGATGCTGTGTCCCTCCACCCAAAGTGCGTTTTGCCCAGCTTCTTCCAGAGGCAAAGCTGGGATGAAGCCCTGGAAAAAGCTGGGTGAAACACGCGTCGGGGTGAAGGGACAGCGTCAGATACGTCTCATGCACATATTGATTTATTTATTAAACGTAATGGCAAGTCACATTACCAAACAATATTAATGGTAGGAACAACAAACAACCTCAACACAGTAGTCAGAATTTATTCTTCTAGCACCCCTGTCACCTCTAGACAAATTATAATAAAGACTTGCAATTAGTTAATAAAGATTTATTGATTTTACCTACTGGTTAGTTCGTTTCTAATAAGTCCCGGGGCTTATTCTAAGCTCAGGCTGTTGAGTTTTCTAATTTTTGCTGAAGTGCTATGTAATAGTTATATCTTACAAAAAGGACTTTGAATGCTTCTTAATTAAATTTAAGAACAATACAAAGTTTTTCCATGCAAACCTAACAGAATGAGAACATTCTATACAGTATAAAATGTGAAATACAGACTACATGAGCTCTATAAGAGAGTAAGCAGGAAGACAGCCGATCAGTTGCCAGAAGACCAAAGATTATAGAAAATTACAGATGAAAAAGGTATTAAAGTTGGGTATGTAGTTAGCAGAACAGGATGGATCTAGAGTTTATTTTAGTAATACGTTTATAATATCAGGTTTAAAAGATGTAGGAAACATACCAGAAAATAGCTAGAGGCTTAATAATTTGGATAAGTGAGGTTAGTTAGAGCTGTAGAGAGAACAGAGGGAAAAGTTCACTTATTCAATTAATAGGGTGAAAAAAATAGAGGACCCTAAAGACATCATCTTCTGTTATTGGGTCAAGTAATTAAAGTGAGTTAAAGTGTAGAAGACAAGGCTTGAATGCTACTTGGGGACTTGGAAAACATTTATTGCAGGATGTTTTCACATTTAATTTTGTCATGGAAACCCCTCTTTAGGGAAAGCTTTGGAGGAAACGCAAGGAGTCTCAGCACCTTTGCCAGATTTCACCAAATTATGGCGTCGGCCGGTTGTAGACGAAGCATTCACAGGGGTCTGTCTGTGTAAAAAGCTTGTCTACTGGACTGTTGGGTCCTATGATAAGCATGCTTTTTATTACCAATTTAGAAAAAGGAAGTGAATAATGGTAACAACATAAAAAAGGTATAAGGTCAACATAACAGCAGCAAGAATATCAGGGTAAAAGGTCAACATTCCGGTAACTTACACCAACACTTATGAAACCAAACAATGCCTAAAACAGTTCTCCAAATTAGGAAACCCACAAAGTGTCTTGTTATTTTCAAGGGAAACTTATGCTAAGCAAACATGAAAAACAAAGTTATGAAGATTGAATATGTAGCTATACATTGTTTTAAATGATAATAAAAGCAAGCCATAAATTATTAACCATATCAATGTCTCCTTTTTATTATTTACAAACAATTTATCCATCAGCTAATTTTACATGTAATGATAGCCTGGAGGGGACGGGTCCTGTTATGATTAGGTAACCGAGGATGATAACGGGGAATAGACTAGGCAACCAGAGAGGTTGGTAGCTAGCGGATTGCAGACCCCTAAACTGACAACACAACTAGAATTAGCTGTGGGACATACCTATGATGCCCTAGATGCCTCGGCACAGCCACAGAATTAACTAAGCCTAAAGAGAGAAATGGGAAAGCTGAACTGCCCCTGAGTAGAACCCCAAAGGAATAGATAACCCCCAAACATATATTACCGGTGAGACAAGATGAGGCACAAAACACAGGCAGAAAATAGGGTAAGCAAATGATGGGGCCCAAATTGTTTAGATAGAACAGGACAGGAAAGGATACTGTCTGCAATCACGCAAAAAACCCTAAGAAAAATCCAACACGTCTGATATGCAAAAATACTGAGGCCACATGACCTCTCCCCACTAAATCAGAACTCTGGTGTTAACTGGTTGCTAAAAAGACTAGCATATGCTGAGGCATATGGAACAGGGTCCAGCACAGGTCCCAACAGGAAACGAGGCTGAACACACACCAGCTAAGCAAAAATCAGAGACAAGCAAAAATGGATTCAATGCAAAAAAAATTCAAGACGACAAGTAACTTATCTGAAAGATGCAGGACGGAGCAGGAGACAAGAAGACTTCAAAATATGCTCAGGAAGCAAACCAAATCACTGGCAAGAGCTGAGGGAAGGCTGTTCACTTAAATCTCCCCAGTCTGTAACACCTGACCTCCAATCATCCTGCTCAGGTGATTTATTTCTGTCAGCTAGACCAGCTCCATTACCAGCAGCAACCACCAGAGGGAGCCCAAACTCAGAAGCCAGGGCAAAAGTGTTCACAACAGGGTCCTATTCATTGACGAACATCTTGCTTGTAAATCTTGTTCTGATAAATATTTATTTTTGTGTCATGTACTCTAAAAGTTAAATAGGTCAGAAAGGCCAGTTTGCAGACCCCTGTTAAATTGTTGGATAACCACATACATTTTCTGGTACTCCCACAACAATGTTGTTGAATAGACTAGCAATCCATTTAGATAACAAGCTGGTGCTTAAAAAATCCATCATCGTTTCCTGGTGCCTGGTGTCATTTGAGGTAAAAATTAATATTAGATTTTGGATTGAGAGTGGCATAGACCACTACACACTATGTAATGTGGTAGCGGATGGACCCATTATACTCTGAATGGTTAGCTGTAGATAAAAGAACCTCTCTGTAACTCATCTGAATGCAGATGCAAGAGAAGTTCGGGTGAAAGCAGAAGTCAATACAACTGGAAGCCCAAGGCATTCCCATTTTACTTAGAGCCAGGCCACTCCTGTTAAACAGCAGTCATGGCTCTGTCACCCAAGTAGCTACAGGCAGACCTAGAGCGCTTCCTTTTGTGCTGTTTTCTAGTTTAGTAGGAAAGTGTGGTTAAGTGAATCACTTCTTTCAACGTCACTGGAATGGCTAAATAAGGCATAGTAGAGAATATTGGACCATAGGTGCTGTAGGGATTTCAGCTCACAGGTAGGCAATAATTTCAGCACAGGCAAAAGTCTTGGTGCAAATATAAAGTAAACTTTATTGTCTTTTTCCACATCCAGGGAAAATGCATTCTTCAGCACAATAGGATACAAATGTAAAAGTATTTTCTTCAGGCAAGGTAAAATAAAGTAACTGTAATAGTCTCAGCGTCACAGGCAGGAAGGACTCAAGCAGATTTACACACATAACACCAATGTTAATCTGCAGCACAGAAGTCCTGAGCTGTGTCAACTGCTTTTTTTTTTAGATCAGTAAGGCATAGACTGGATTATGGGAGCGACCTTTCCCACCAGGGTTTCTGGTCACTCCTAAATCCCAGACCCAAAATCTACAAACTACTCAATAATCTAGTGTTACTGGTACAGACTTCCCAGAATTTAAGTCACCAAGACCAGCCACCTCGGTGATACATACCCACTGTAAACCACTTTATTTGATGCCTTCCTACAGTGCATATACATCAGTTCTTAGGACAGTCTTTAGAGCCCATGTCTTAGAGCAAGACTTTGTGATGCTTCATTAATTTTGTTGTCCCAGTCCTTTTTTAATTCCTCATTGTCTGTTAGGGCAAGGGGCACAGTGGCCATTAGCATGGTAAGAAGGACCAGAGTTGTCTTTGCTACTGCCAGGGTTTAGGAGGATCTTTTTGCAATGGCTGATGGGGATACAAGAATCCTTTCCTTGGAGCTTGATAAAAATGTCAGTGATTAGCTTGAAATGGCTTACTGTATCTGGGTTCTAGTGGTGTCCATATATATCTGTCAGCCACAACCCAGTCTCCTGGTACCAAAGTGTGAGTGCAGCTTTGGCAGTCATGGTCAGTAATGCAGGAAAGGACACTGTTATGAGTAACAATCCGATGTTTGTACAACTGCAGGACATATTCAGTGAGGGAACAGTGGGAGACCTGCAGCTGCTTTGGGACATATAACCTTGTACTAGGGAGCTACCAAAATGTATTTCATATGGGGATAACTTCTTTCTACTTCTTGGGGTGGTCCTCATTGAGTATAATACAATGGGCAAGCAATCCACCATAGACAAGTTTGTTTCTTCCATGCACTTCAACTTCTTTTTTCAACTTCAGGGTACCATTTAGGTAATTGGAGAATTCTTAATTTGTGTACTTCTCATTAGTAGAAGCCCTTATAAATGATTTACCGTACTACTTTAATGCAATCGCATGCTTTACATCCCCCACACTTAAAGACACCAACAGTTTTGCAGGATTTGAAATGTTGACAAATGTTAAATGTTGTCTTAACTATACCAATAAACTAGAACATCGAAGTTAGCGCCATCTAGGACAGTTTCCAATGTGCGCAGGGCCATATTGTGTGTTTAGCGTTGCCACCTGTTATAGGGCCATAAAAGAAGGGCACTGCCTGGCACCGTTCATGCCTTGATCTCCACTATCTGCAGAAAGAAGACGATCATATTCCTTGTTCTGGCTGGTCTCAGCCTCGCTTCAGGTATGTAGATACATTGTGACATTGTGTTATAACATTGATTATATTTATGAAATAACTTGTTTGTGTTTGTTCTATTTGTAAAGGAAATTCTGATACAGATACTAGTAACAGATGGGAATGCTTGGTTTCTGGACTACAGGTAAGATTCTTGAAATGAAATTTGTATTTAAATGTTCAATAAAAATTATTGGAAAAGAAATGAAAAATGTCAGAAATTAATTTCACACTGAAATTTGAACACATCTATAATAAGTGTAATTATTTCTGTATCATAGCAGCTGTACACTGTATACAATGCTAATGATGATTATTATTTTACCACAATGGTTCAGTGCTCATATTTGTCGAACGTACTTATTTTTTTTCTGGTATATGTAAATATGTTGGTTAGATATGGTCGTTTTGTATCAACATTATTATGCCAGCATTGATTGTTTCATTTAATTGATTTTTCATAATTAGAAATCTCCAGAAGTCATGCGGACTTTGATGAAATTTTATTGTAAATACAAGGACAAGAAAGAAGTATATCTTATTGTGTCAGTGCTTAATAGCGATAAAAACATAACATATCTCATGGAAATATGCAACTTTTTCTATATCTTGTCAGAGAAATTTGTTTATATCTCCTCCGGCACTGATCCTTCATTCTCAAAATTTTAAATTAATGGATAAAATCTGTTTTCAGTAGAGACAGATTTTCACAATACTGAGATAGGAAATGAGAGATAGTACTCATAAAGTTCTATGGAAAGACGAGGAGGGAGGAGCTAGAGGCCGACACAGTGATTCTGCTGCAAGTTTACCAACTGCAATCTCACATCTCAGTAATGGGAATATCTATAATTACTGAAGACAGATTTTACCTGTGAATTGAGAATGAAGATTAGTCCAGGAGGAGAAAGCAGCAAATTTCTGTAATAAGATTAATTCCTAAGTTTCCTATTCTCACATGTGCAGTTTAAAAGGAGTAAATGGGTGCATGTAATTTCATATTTTTTAATCTATTTTATATTTTGTTATTAAAATGTAAAATCAAAAAGTTTGTTTTCTTGATATTGGGTATAAACATTTACTGAAAAATTCACCAGTCATTTACTAATCACATAAAAGTCAATATTTCAGTATGAGCAGGAATAAGGCATAGGCGGCTTATTCTCCGAAGCAATGTATAATGCGTATAGTAACAAAGACCCAGACGTTCATATGTGCCGTCCTCAAGACTTCAGCTGCACCAACCTGACCTACAGAACGCATTAGGCACTTTTATTATGGCCTTTGTATTGTCCACTAGTATTATAGGCCAGGGAAACTTCCAAAGCTTAGATCAAAGGTATCTATAGGCTCCCGTTAACTTGACAAAAGCTAAAACCTTCTAACCTCCGTCAGGTGAGTGTGCTGCATATTTGGAATTCCTCTGTATGTTAATCAATTGATATTTTATTTTGCTTATTGTCAATTCACAGATTAAGGATACGGAGAGCTACATGGATGATTTTAGTGAATTGAATGCTATGTTGGTAAGAAATACACAATAACAGTCTGTTGTTGAATGTGAAGATATAGTGCTCTCACATTAATGATAGTGTAACCCTTTCAGATCCTGTACATATAGGGACCTATAAAGGCCATGTGCCTGGTTTTCTTTATGCGATAAATCAGTACCGTGCTCAATGTCCTGATCTTCGCAGAGCTGAGAAGGGTCACATAATACATAATGTGTCTGGGGAGAAGTTGGAGGTGCTTTCTTTTCAGCTTCCCCCCTGTATGGCGAACTGTTTAGTTGGTGCAATAATATCTACTAGTATAACTCTACTGGGCTATAATACCTGCCTGATAATGTTAAAAAGAACCTGTCACTCGTTTCACCTGTCCAACCCACGGGCAGCATGATTCAGGGCGTAGTTTCACGATTGCATCCAGCTATGTTTTTCTCGGCTTTACACAAAAAGCAAAAATTTGAAAAGCCGAGCTGGAAACCTCGGGGAGAGACCTGACTAGTCCGGAACGCACAGCCCCAGAACTCCTTCTCCTAACACCACTTCAAATATGCAACTTCAAAAACTCATTATGGAACCGTAGCCTAACAGCGCACATGTAATCATCGGATCCTGTTTGCTACTGACAAAGCCCTGAGATCCGCAGGCGTTCTACAGTAGTAAAGTTATCTGCACACAGCATGTTGTTCAGGTGGGTGACTCTGTATTTCAAGAACACTCATCAGCAAAAAGTCTTGAGTAGAGTCGAGAGACTTTAGTCGGATTGGGTTTCATAAAACAAAATTTGTTTCAGATGAAACTGGTCCGACTAGGGCAAAAAAAGTCGGCATTTCGTCCGAAACCCAACCCCAATGCAAGTCAATGGGGAATAAAAGTCGGCATTCAGTGGATGAATTTCATCCGCTCAATGCCGACTTTTATTTCCCATTGACTTGCATTGGGGTCGGGTTTCGGACGAAATTCCGACTTTTTTTGCCCTAGTCGGACCAGTTTCATCTGAAACAAATTTTGTTTCATGAAACCCGATCCGACTAAAGTCGCTCAACTCTAGTCTTGAGGAGTCTTGTGTGTAATTTTTTTGGCTTCATGAGCATTTTTCCAGCAGTTTAGGTCACTGTTTTTTTTAAGGCTTTCCCATGATTTTGTAATATATTAACTCTTTCCAGTGGTGTTTTGTTTTCACACCATTGAGTAATGAGGAAACCGCTTACATAAACAAAAAAAGCTCCAAAGAAAATTTGGGCATCTTTGGGCATATTTTTATTTTGAGCTACCCCTTTGACTTGTATTGTAAAGTAAAACCAAAGTTTCAACTAAGCACCCTGTGTTATCTACATACAGTATCACTATTTATTTATAGATTTACCTACTACAGGGTATTTGCTCATTTTGTTTTTATCTTCGGTTCTTTTTCTATTGTAAAGTACAGAGCATCTTCCAAGCGAAAAACACCGAAAGAATGGACATGTCACTTTTGTCATTTGTACATAGAATTGCATATGTTCATTCTTCCAAGCATTTTTTAAAGGTTTTTAGGCGGTTCCCACAATGGAATTTGCCTGAAAAAAGATGTCTTAAACTTATGCAATAACCTAAGGATGTTTTCCCTAATTACTTGCATTAAAAAACTATTCTGGCTAATGAAATAATTCAACTATAATAAAACTTTTCATTTAGAAATTTAGAATCTCACTTTATTTTTTTTCCCCCTCTAATCCCTTAATAGGAAAATTTTGGATGTCACGATTTTGGAACTATAACAACTGTAAGATAACATAGAAAACAAACTAAAATGTCACTCGATAATGTTCATATTTTACACTATGTTATAAAGGGTAGCGTCTTCAGATGATTCAATTTCAGCTCTTATAGTAAAAATAAAGAAAAAAAAAGTCTGACTGGGCAAATAGTAAAACTAGTACAGAATTATAGGGACATTCTGAGCTGGTTTGCTTGGACCATTTGGGACAAAAATCTGTGTTGAGTATGTGACCCCATTGCATGCAGGTAGGAAAACAGAGGTAAGAGTGCAAATCAAATCTTCAATTTTTGGAATTACATACCTTCTTACCACACTACTCACAGTATATTGCAGGTATCTTGTTATTCCTGCAAACTACTGTACTATTACAAAGGTATTCCAATACATTACATGATAAAAGTAGCTATCAAAAGCCCCTAAGAGTGACAAAAGTAAGACATTTACATATACAGTGGCATGTAAAAGTTTGAGCACCCCTGGTCAAAATTACTGTTATTGTGAACAATTAAAGGGAACCTGTCAGCAGGATTGTGCACAGTAACTTACAGACCGTGTCAGTTCGGCGCCGTTATACTGATTAAAATGATACCTTGGTAGATGAAATCTGTCTTGTGGTTGTTGTTTAATCTGTATTTGTAGCTTTCAGTTAATGAGTTTCTCGTGCTCCGGGACAGCTTGTGGCGGGGCTTCATGTGGTGCTCTGATTACATATTCACCCTTATGGGCTTATGACAGGTTACTGATCCTTCACTAACCTGCTTCCTATTTTACATAATGCATATAAATTGTAGGCTTAGAAAAAATTTTTTTACATCCAGCAAAATGACACCAGTAGCGTCGCCTGCGCAGTAGCATCTCTCTCTTAAAGATAGATTCTACTGTGTAAGCGCCAGCTCCGGCGTTATTTTGCTACAGCCAATTTTTTTTTCCTCCAGGAAAATGGCAGTGGCGTATGGCCAGTAGCATCTATAGTTTGCCAATCACGTGCCAATGGCAGCAGCTTGGCTGCTGTTTTCTGGCACAAGGTTAGAGGAGGTTGGGTTTTTATAAAGCTGGGAAATTTGCATCAACTGGCCTAACAGGCTAATCCTGGTGTGAAACCTTGGTCAAAGTTATCCGAGAACACAAATCTCAGGTTGCCCAAACTTCTGCATTGGTCCATTTGTAAAATGAAAAAAAAAAGAAAAGAAATATATATATATATATAGCTCATACTTGCGAGAGACATGCACGATTCTCTCTCGTGCGAGTCTCACATGAAAACCACTGCAATCATACAGCACTCTCCTGTAATTTGTCTAAAGCGGCAGCGCGGAATATAGCTACGAACTCCCTTTAGATTTATCACATGAAAACCTGGCACTGCCGCCGGCACTCGGACCGGAGCGTGCATGCGGCTGCATAGAAATACATGTAGCCGTTACGCTCCGGTCCGAGTGTCGGCAGCAGTGCCGGGTTTTCATGCAAGAGACTCGCACGAGAATCATTATCATATTAAAGCAAACGTATCCATATCTTTGGTCGTACTGTTCGTGTCCACGATCAAGAAATAGCTGCACTCGGAGCCAGTGTATTTTCACTGCATCCAAAACGCTGAGTTAAATTACGCAGTTAAAACCGCATGTGATTACTGAACAATGCAGATTTACCTCATCCAATACATCCTATTGAGGACATTTTTGTTGCGGAGACTTGAGTCTCCGCAAGAGAAATTGACATGATGCGGCTCGTAACGGTGAGTTTATGCAGTGCAGGTGAGCTGCGTTTAAAACACTGCTATACCGGATCATAGGCATGTACCCTAAGAGAGACATTTCAAAAGATGCTAATAATGAAAGTCTGGGCTCATAGCAACTCGGGGTAGAGGTTAGATATACAGGTTAACATTAATTTGCAGGTCAACACTACAGATTGGTAGTGGAGTGACACCCAGTGCCCCCAGAATTATCAATATCAGATTGGTGAGGGGCTCACACCCGGTGCCCCCAGCAGTTTTATGCTCCACCCATTATCAATATGTTAGTCTTAGGCAATCCCTTTGAACCCCTTGAAGGGGACTCTCAGGAAGAGATAAAATGGCGTCACTGATAGAATTGAAACTGCAGCCTGTTGCTAGTTACATGTCAGTACGGGTTGCAGATTGAAGATATACAGCTCCTGAGCCGGTGTTGCAACTCACAAGACCTGCTTCAAACATACTTCAGTCAGAGACTGGAGCACGACTGTCATTGTTCTGTCATTGTTTTAAAATTCTGTCATCGTTTTATGGGTTTTATTTTTATGGTAAAAGCTTTGGAAGTCTGATTCTCCACGTCTGTAGAATGTTTTTATTTAAGTGGTAAAGAAAGGAATTCTGAAGTTCGTAGAAAAAAAAAGGGGATGGTTTGTGTCTCCATTTTCCGAAACCGGTGCAGATAGACATCGATGTTGGTTGTGTAACATTGTCGGAATCTACAGTGTGTGGAAGAAGCTCAGTACATGTACGATTGTGCACTGAGGGGGTTAATATTTGGCTCAACGCTGCTATACTACATAATATTATGTCTCATGTTCTATACATATTGTATTTGAAAACATGTCTAATCAATTAAGAAAACAAAATTAAATAAAGCTTTAAACGATATACCATATATACTTGAGTATAAGCTGAGTTTTTCAGCACATTTTTTGTGCTGAAAGAAACCCCCCTCGGCTTATACTCGAGTGAGGGTCCCAGAAGACGGAGGGGGAGCGGCATACAGGAGGCAGGAGCTGGCTGCTGCGGCTAAAGCCTATGCCCGCTGCTAAAAGAGAAATGAATATTCACTGTGCTCACAGTGAATATGAATTTCTCTTTAATAGCAGGCACAGTAGTCGCAGCCGCCGACTTCCAGCAGTGGCCGGGTGATCACATGTGCCCACTACTTAAAGGAATGAATATTCACTGCGAGCACAGTGAATGTTCATTTCTCTTTAGTAACTGGCACACATGATCGCCCCACCGCCACAGCTGCTGGCATCGGAACAAGATGCTGCGAAGGAGAGCAGGGGCAGTAAATAGGACTGTTTATTTTTTTAATGTTTTTCTCATGGGGGCCATGCATGCCAGGATGGAGATGTGGGGGGGGCATGCATACAAAGAGAGGGATGAGGGGGCCATGCATACCAGGATGGAGATGAGGGGGGACATACATACCAGGATGGAGATGGAGGGGGGACATACATACCAGGATGGAGATGGGGCCATGCATGCCAGGATAGGGATGAGGAGCCATGCATGCCAGGATAGGGATGAGGAGCCATGCATACCAGGATAGGGATGAGGAGCCATGCATACCAGGATAGGAATGAGGAGCCATGCATACCAGGATAGGGATGAGGAGCCATGCATACCAGGATAGGGATGAGGAGCCATGAATACCAGGATGGGGATGAGGAGCCATGAATACCAGGATGGGGATGAGGAGCCATGAATACCAGGATGGGGATGAGGAGCCATGCATACCAGGATAGGGATGAGGAGCCATGCATACCAGGATAGGGATGAGGAGCCATGCATACCAGGATAGGGATGAGGGGACCGTGCATACCAGGATAGGGATGAGGGGACTGTGCATTCCAGGATAGGGAAGAGGGGACTGTACATTCCAGGATAGGGATGAGGAGCCATGCATACCAGGATGGAGATGAGGGGACCGTGCATACCAGGATAGGGATGAAAGGGCCATGCATACTAGGATAGGGGGATGAGGGGGCCATGCATACCAGGATAGGGATGAGGGAACCATACATACCAGGATACAGATGAGGAGTCATTCATGCCAGGAATGAGGGGGCCATGCACACCAAGATAAGGATGAGAGGCTGTGCTTTCCAGGGTGGGAATGAGGGGACAATTCATACCCGGCTTATACTTGAGTCATTAAGTTTTCACAGTTTTTTGGGGGTAAAATTAGGTGCTTCGGCTTATACTCGGGTCAGCTTATACTCGAGCATTTACGGCATCTATTTTTTTTCAAAATTGAAATTAGCCTGCTGCATTTGTATTAATCAATAGAAAGAATTCTAAATTTAAAATTATGAATCTGTAAGTCCGCATTTCATTTATGCATTCATGAAAGCTTTTACATCTATGTCAGATGATAAAATAATGATTAGAAAATCTATTTGTTATTCTGAAATGACTGTAAAATGTTTATGCATTTGTATCCCGCTACAGGAACATTCTCAAGAGCTTGAAGAACAAGCTAGCGATATTGCCTGTGAACTTACCGTAAGTTTTTTTGTTTCTTTTTATTTAATTTTATTGTGCAGAAAGTCACATATTAAAAAAGCGGATTCTAAAAAAATATTATGAAAATGGTTACATTTTAGTTTTTGAGTATCATTTTTCCAGTTTTAAATATAACAAGCAATAACATATAAAACATCTGAAAAATAAATGACTATTCATTGAGGCATTTGCCAGCATAGACTTGGTTTGTGCTGAAAGGTCCTGAAGATAAAGGTGAATGCAACAAATAATGATGTAATCTAAACAAAAGGGCGCTAATACTTACACGATGTAACCCTGGGTGTAATCCTGGCGTTACACATAAGATAACTGTCCACTAGACGCCTGTCTACCCATAGACAAGCCCTAAATTCTTTTTAGGTTTATTTTTGCTGTATATGTATTGTGTTTTTATAACCCCATTCACATGTATTGCATAGTAATTATGGAGGATTTTTGGTGCACCTCTGCCATCTCTAAAATGATGTTGGTGTACATTCAAATATATAGGGTATGTCCTGTTATTTTGAGATGATTTACCCCAAATTGATTCAAAATGGTGTAGAATTTGTTAAACTAAAGTAAATCAACAAGACCACTACATTTGAATATAGCAAAAAAGTCCAAAAACTAGAGATCCAGCACATCTAAAACAAATTAAGTTTTATTCCAAATGTATAAAAGTATAATTCAATTAAAAGGATAAGTCCATAGATGTTGATGCATTTCGAGGCGAACGCCTCTTACTCATAACCTGCCACACTTGAATGGATGTACGTGATCCAACTAGCAGATCCACTCGCAGCATGCTACAATACTTTTCTCTTGTGGAGTTGGTATGAGAAAAAAAAGCAAATCTGCATTGCCTCATAGTATAAAATTGGTCTGAGTACTATCCGATAAAACACCGGATTACACTTTTCAGTTATAAGATCATGTGAGCGAGATCTAGGACCATTCCATAAGTCTGTGAAACATGGATCGGAAGACCCAACCTGACTGCCAGGTCGCACAACCTGAGCTAACTGCTTCATAGACACTTAGAGAAAACAAAAAGCAAAAAACACAAATATCCTGAACTAAAAAGTAAAAAATGTATACTGCAAATAATGCATAAAGGTAATAATAATAAGGGTATTTAGTAAACATAATTTTGATCAAAATAATGTACAAGCCATCCCGCCACGTCACGGCAACCCTTGTGGGACAGTCCCTACTCTAGTATTTAAAACCTTTTCACTTGCCAAGTGGCGTGAATGTGAACAAGGGTCGAGCGGCTGAACCACTTTACTAAATACCCTTATTATTATTACCCTTATGCATTATTTGCAGTATACATTTTTTACTTTTTAGTTCAGGATATTTGTGTTTTTTGCTTTTTGTTTTCTCTGGTTAATGGTCATGTGTTGATATGCGCTTACATTGTGCATACACATTAACTTACTTTTCTCAGTTCAGATTTGTTTTTTATTCATTTCATTGTGCATTCAGTGCATATATGGGTGTGACCGCCCTCGTTCTGAGCTGGGAAAGCCATCCAGTATGGCCTACACTGTTAATAGTGGTTCAGCCGCTCGACCCTTGTTCACATTCACGCCACTTGGCAAGTGAAAAGGTTTTAAATACTAGAGTAGGGACTGTCCCACAAGGGTTGCCGTGACGTGGCGGGATGGCTTGTACATTATTTTGATCAAAATTATGTTTACTAAATACCCTTATTATTATTACCTTTATGCATTATTTGCAGTATACATTTTTTACTTTTTAGTTCAGGATATTTGTGTTTTTTGCTTTTTGTTTTCTCTGGTTAATGGTCATGTGTTGATATGCACTTACATTGTGCATACACATTAACTTACTTTTCTCAGTTCAGATTTGTTTTTTATTCATAGACACTTAGTTGGGCTGGGCCAGGTCTTCCGATACAAATACGGTCTGTGTTTTACATAAGATTGAAAAGGGTTAAGGGTTTTTGAGATCTCTAAAGGTATAATTCATATAATGGGGTCAACTTGCGCGTTTTGACAAGATTTTCACAAAAACTTCAGAAATTGCACTATTTTCGTAATTGCAGCGAAAAACTATTTTTGACACAAATTTTTAGAATCCTGAAAAATATGTTCCCTATGATCTGTGTCCTATGAAAATCACAGCAATGTGCAGTATTGCAGCAATTTAGAAAATTCTTACCATACCCTGCAAGGTTGGGGTGCAGCCGAGATATCTGAAGAATATGCATGGCGCGCTTACCAGCATGTAGGGTCCAGTGGAAGAGCCTGACCGATAGATGGGCTTTCTGCCCGGCATGAAGCTGTTGTGTAAGAATCTAATTGGTTTTCTGTTTTATGCTGTTTAGGCCACATTCACGTGTTCAGTATTTGGTCAGTATTTTACATCAGTATTTGTAAGCCAAAACCAGGAGTGGAACAATCAGAGGAAAAGACTAATAGAAACACGTCACCACTTCTGCATTTATCACCCACGCCTGGTTTTGGCTTACAAATACTGACGTCAAATACTGAACGTGTGAATGTGGCTTTATGCAAAGTCTTTGTGGGTCATCTTGCTTAGAAGTGGTGTGAGGGGCTTCAGGTCATTGTTCTAACTGGAGCTGCGGCATCCACTATCCTTACACTGATAGGTCTATTAACATTTCATTAATTAATATCAAGCTTCCAATACATTTTCCTTGGTTGTTGCTGATGAAATCTGCAATTTCCATCTGGCAGCTTGAAACATATTCAGCATTAACAATCAGCATTCATATAGTAATAAACAATGACATTCAATCAGGATAAATTGTCCAATTTTGGGAAATCTTTATACTAATGCCAACCTGATCTGCTTGCATTCTGTCAAAGGTTTTATAAATAAATAATAAAAAATAAATCATGTTATGTCTTCTTTAATACTGCAGGAAAGTCTTGGATTAAATGAAAATGATACAGAACGGGTGTGCTATCTGGTAAGTACAAAATTATACATAGAGACTATTTTTTCTGGTATCAAAATGTTTTTGACTATACAGAAAGAAGGAAGTAGTAATGTAAAGTGTAATATATGGAAAGTATGTGCTTATTTCTTGTTTATTATAATAATACAAATAATAATAATCTAAAATAATTAATTGGATTCCCCAAATCAAAATGGGACTCTGTCATTATTAATTGGAATTAAGAGGGTGGCTGCACATTGTGGCCTCTGATCCATTTATTGTGTATGAACTACATTGCACATGTGTGGCCTCCACTCCATTCCAAATGGGCATTTCAAACACAGGACTCTCACGATTGGTGGGGTTTCCAGTGTTCAACAAGTTTTACCTGTTGTCAAGACTCTGTTGTCGGGTATTCTTGGACCAGGGGCTCCTTCTCTTTCCCTAACACTAGGGGCGCCCTAGCTCGCCCTGTTCCCCAGATTACTTCAGATGCTTAGGACGCTGGGACCACGTACCTTGCCTTAGCCTTGAATCCACCCTCAGTCTGTAGCATTCCCCTACCCAGGGAAGAGGAGAGTAGTGGTGTACTGTAATAGACCAACCAGATTAACAAGGTGATACAAACAGAGATAAAGGAAAATACCATACATAGAAACATACTCATGCAAACAACAGAGATAAACACCAAGGAGTGGAGGATGGGGTAAAACCAAAGTAGAAGGAGAGGATTAGCACACAACCTAAACCAACAATAGTCACAGATAAATCTACCAAACATCTTCTCAAACAACAATAAACCACCATCTCCTAGCCATGCAGCATAAGCCTTTCTGACAAAGAGTGCCAGCCAGGGCCCAGATTATATAGGAAATGGGAGTGGCTAACAGTGCACAGCTGAGAGCCTTAATGAATGAAAGCTTCCAGGAGCTCTCAACTGAGTAGATTAACCATTGCATTTATAAAAGAAAAAAGTGGTTTGGTACCGTGTTATCCAGTAGAAAAAAATATATAAAGTGCTCTCAGTGAGAGAAACAAAATAGGAATCTTGTGGGTATGATACCTTTTAATGGCTAACAAATAATAGTAAATGATGTTACAAAGCAAGCTTTCGAGACAACTTGCGTCTCTTCATCAGGCTGATAACAAAATATTTGAAGAAACCTTATTTCTGACATCAAATGTACTATCCCGTCCATGGGACCCGGACCCCTATGCCCATGGACGGGATAGTACGTCTAGCGTGATCAGCGGCGCCCACATGGTGAGTGCCGCTGATCGTGGCCAGGTGTCAGCTGATTATCACAGCTGACACCCGCCACTGTGTGTCAGGGACGGTCACGGACCGCCCCCGACACGTTAACCCCTTGCACACCGCGATCAAACACTATCGCGGTGTACCGGGGGTTAAAGGGAAGCATCGGCAGGGAGAGGGCTTCCTCCGTGCTTCCCTGAGCCCCCCACAGCAGCGCAATGTGCAGCGCTGCTGCGGGGGTCTCCTTCCCTGCATGCCCCCGAATCCGAGATGGCAACGGGGACCTTCAGGGGCCTGCAGGGAACTGACTTCCTCAGTGCCTGCAAAGCTCAGGCATGAGGAAGCCTTCGGCACTGCCTGTGACAGATTCCTGATCTGTCACAGTGATCTGTGAGGTGACAGATCAGCGATCTGTCACAGGACAGTGATGTCCCCCCTGGGACAACCTAATAAAGTTAAAAAAAAGCAAAGGTGTAAAAATAATTAAAAAAAAAAAAAATCGCTAAATAAAATTAAAAAAAAAATATTCCCTAATAAATTCATTTTTTGGAAATAAAAAAAACAAAAAAACAATAAAAGTAAACATATTTGGTATCGCCGCGTCCGTAACAACCTGCCCTATAAAACTGTCCAATTAGTTAACCCCTTTAGCGAACCCCTTAAAAAATAAAAATAAAAAACGAAGCAAAAAATAATGATTTATTATCATACCGCCGAACAAAAAGTGCAATAACGCGCGATCAAAAAGATGCATATAAATATCCATGGTACCGCTGAAAACATCATCTTGTCCCGCAAAAAACGAGCCACCACACAGCATCATCAGAGAAAAAATAAAAAGTTATAGCTCGCAGAATAAAGTGATGCAAAAATATTTTTTATATAAAATTGTTTTTATTGCATAAAAGCACCAAAACATAATAAAATGACATAAATGAGGTATCGCTGTAACCATACTGACCCGAAGAATAAAACCGCTTTATCAATTTTACCGCACGTGGAACGGTGTAAACGCACCCCCCCAAAAGAAATTCATGAAACGCTGGTTTTTGTTCATTCTGCGTCCCAAAAATCGGAATAAAAAGCGATCAAAAAATGTCACATGCCCAAAAATGACACCAATAAAAATGTCAACTCGTCCCGCAAAAAATAAGACCTCACAAGACTCAGTGGGTCAAAATACGGAAAAATGATAGCTCTCAATATGTGGTGATGCAAAAACTATTTTTACAATAAAAGCGTCTTTTAGCGTTTGACAGCTGCCAAAAATAAAAACCGCCATAAATAGAAAATCAAACCCCCCCGTTAACACCCCCTTAGTTAGGGAAAAATAATAAAATTTAAAAAATGTATTTCCATTTTCCCATTAGGGTTAGGGCTAGGGTTAGGGCTAGGGTTAGGGCTAGGGTTAGGGCTGAGATTAGGGTTAGGGGTGTGTTGGGGTTAGGGTTGGAGTTAGAATTGGGGGATTTCCACTGTTTGGGCACATCAGGTGCTCTCCAAATGCAACATGGTGTCTGATCTCAATTCCAGCCAATTCTGCGTTGAAAAAGTCAAATGGTGCTCCTTCCCTTCCAAGCTCTGCCATGCGCCCAAACAGTGATTTACCCCCACATATGGGGTATCAGCCTACTCAGCACAAATTGCAAAACAACTTTTGGGGTCATTTTTCTCCTGCTGCCCTTAGGAAAATAAAAAATTGGGGGCAAAAATATCATTTTTGTGGGAAAAAAATATGATTTTTTTATTTTCACGCCCGGGCGTTATAAACTTCTGTGAAGCCCTTGGGGGTTCAAAGTGCTCACAACACATCTAGATAAGTTCCGTGGGGGGTCTAGTTTCCAAAATGGGGTCTTTTGTGGGGAGTTTCCAATGTTTAGGTACATTAGGGGCTCTCCGAAGGCAACATGACACCCGCTGAGCATTCCATCAAAGTCTGCATTCCAAAACGTCACTACTTCCCTTCCGAGCCCCGACGTGGGCCCATACAGTAGTTTTCTCCCACATATGGGGTATCAGGGTACTCAGGACAAATTGGACAACAACTTTTGGGGTCCAATTTCTCCTGGTACCCTTGGGAAAATAAAAAAATTGGGGACTAAATGATCATGTTTGTGGAAAAAATACGATTTTTTTATTTTCACGCCCGGGCATTATAAACTTCTGTGAAGCCCTTGGGGGTTCAAAGTGCCACCACACATCTAGATAAGTTCCTTAGGGGGTCTAGTTTCCAAAATGGTGTCATTTGTGGGGGGTTTCCACTGTTTAGGTACATCAGGGGCTTTCCAAACGCGACATGGTGTCCGATCTCAATTCCAGCCAAAAATGTCAAATGACGCTGTTTCCCTTTCCGAGCTCTGCCATGCGCCAAAATAGTGGTTTACCCCCACATGTAGGGTATCAGCGTACTCAGGACAAATTGCACAATAACTTTTAGGGTCCTGTTACCCTTGGGAAAGTAAGAATTGAGGGTGAAAAGATAATTTTTGTGGAAAAAATATGATTTTATAATTGTACGGCTGTACATTATAAACTTCTGTGAAGCCGTTGGGGGTTCAAAGTTCTCACCACATATCTAGATAAGTTCCTTGGGGGGTCTAGTTTCCAAAATGGGGTCACTTGTGAGGGGTTTCCACTGTTTAGGTAGATCAAGGGCTCTCCAAATGTGACATGGCATCCGATCAGAATTCCAGCCAATTTTGCATTGAAAAAGTCAAACGGTGCTCCTTCTCTTCTGAGCTCTGCCATGCGCCGAAACAGTGGTTCCCCCCCACATATCAGCGTACTCAGGACAAATTGCACAATAACTTTTCCAGTCCAATTTCTCCTTTTACCCTTGGTAAAATAAAAAAAATTGAACCTGAATTTTTTTGTGAAAAAACGTTAAATGTTCATTTTTTTTTTAAATATTCAAAAAATTCCTGTGAAGCACCTGAAGGGTTAATAAACTTCTTGAATGTGGTTTTGAGCACCTTGAGGGGTGCAGTTTTTAGAATGGTGTCACTTTTGGGTATTTTCTATCATATAGACCCCTCAAAGTGGCTTCTAATGTGATGTGGTCCTAAAAATAAAATGGTGTTGCAAAAAAGAGAAATCGCTGGTCAACTTTTAACCTTTATAACTTCCTAACAAAAAAAAATTTTGGTTCCAAAATTGTGCTGATGTAAAGTAAACATGTGGGAAATGTTACTTATTACGTTTTTTATGTGCCGTATCTCTGTGATTTAAGGGCATAAAAATTCAAAGCTGGAAAATTGCGAAATTTTCAAAATTTTCGCCTAATTTCTGTTTTTTTCACAAATAAACGCAAGTTATATGAATGAAATTTTACCACTAACATGAAGTACAATATGTCATGAGAAAACAATGTCAGAATCACCAGGATCCATGGAAGCGTTCCTGAGTTATTACCTCATAAAGGGACAGTGGTCAGAATTGTAAAAATTGGCCCGGTCATGAACGTGCAAACCACCCTTGGGGTGAAGGGGTTAAACTATATAAATAAGGTTTCTTCAATTATTTTGTTATATCAGCCTGATGAAGAGACTCAAGTTGTCTCGAAAGCTTGCCTTGTAACATCATTTGCTATTATTTGTTAGCCATTAAAAGTTTCATACCCACAAGATTCCTATTTTGTTTCTCTCACTGAGAGCACTTTATATATTTATAAAAGAAACCTGCACAGTTTAATATGAAAGTGAAGTGCTTCTAAACAGTGCAGGAGTAGGAGAAATCAGATGCTGCAGTCTTCTGGCTCCTCTATTTGTGGTAAACCCATGACACCTCTCCTGTGGATAGTTGATAACTTGCACAGATGGGAGTAACCATCTATAATAATAAATGCCCTAACCAGCTTCCGGTTGTAACAACTTCCGTCCAGTTGTAACCGGTGACGTCACCACACACACACGCACATGTTAACCCTCAACACACCACACCGCCTCAACACACACTCCTCTCACCTTTCACCTCCACTCATGTCCACTCACTCTTTCACTCCACATACGTTCCTTTCTCTCACTCCGTTTCTCATACTCACACCGTCATCGTCGCTGCCCTGACATCTTCCTCCGCCGCCGCGATCCAGGATCCAGACGTTCTCCAGGCCGCCGACATGTTCTTGCGGGACGCCATCTTGGATTTCGTGAAATCCCGCGATATTCAAGATGGCGTCGCCGCAACAACATGTCGCTGGCGTGGACGACATCGGGATCCAAAAAGATGGCGTCGGCGAAATCTCGCGAGATTACGCCGACGCCATTTTGGATCCCGATGTCGTCCACGCCAGCGACATGTTGTTGCGGCGACGCCATCTTGAATATCGCGGGATTTCACGAAATCCAAGATGGCGTCCCGCAAGAACATGTCGGCGGCCTGGAGAACGTCTGGATCCTGGATCGCGGCGGCGGAGGAAGATGTCGGGGCAGCGACGATGACGGTGTGAGTATGAGAAACGGAGTGAGAGAAAGGAACGTATGTGGAGTGAAAGAGTGAGTGGACATGAGTGGAGGTGAAAGGTGAGAGGAGTGTGTGTTGAGGCGGTGTGGTGTGTTGAGGGTTAACATGGCAAGAGGTGTTAACGACGTCGGCGAAATCTCGCGAGATTTCGCCGACGCCATCTTGCATTCGTGAAATTGCGTCATTTACCTCACGCCGACTTGCTGTGCGGACGCTTGGCATTGCCTGTACCACCATAACTACTGCTGCCTTGGTCCTATGCCTGTTTACTGCCGGTGTCTAATTACTGGACCAATTTGCCTGTACTGCCATAACTACTGCTGCCTTGCTCCTCTGCCGGTGTCTAATTACAGGACCAATTTGCCTCTACCGCCATAACTACTGCTGCATTGCTCCTCTGCCAGTGTCTAATTACAGGGCCAATTTGCCTCTATCGCCATAACTACTGCTGCCTTGCTCCTCTGCCGGTGTCTAATTACAGGGCCAATTTGCCTCTATCGCCATAACTACTGCTGCCTTGCTCCTCTACCGGTGTCTAATTACAGGGCTAATTTGCCTCTACCGCCATAACTACTGCTGCCTTGCTCCTCTGCCGGTGTCTAATTACAGGGCTAATTTGCCTCTACCGCCATAACTACTGCTGCCTTGCTCCTCTGCCGGTGTCTAATTACAGGGCTAATTTGCCTCTACCGCCATAACTACTGCTGCATTGCTCCTCTGCCGGTGTCTAATTACAGGGCCAATTTGCCTCTACCGTCATAACTACTGCTGCCTTGCTCCTCTGCCGGTGTCTAATTACAGGGCCAATTTGCCTCTACCGCCATAACTACTGCTGCCTTGCTCCTCTGCCGGTGTCTAACTACAGGGCCAATTTGCCACTACCACTTCATAACTACTGCTGGGCAATTACAGGGTCAATTAGAATCTGTTTACTCTACAATACTCCAGGACGCCTTCTTCACTGCGAATCCCCTAACTCTAAATCCATAAGATTGGCTGAAGAAGCCTCTGCACGCCGTCACCGCCGACAACAGACGGCCTCTTCCTCATCATTATTATTAGACTCACAACAGGATGCTTCCACATCAGCATGTGGAACAATTTACTGCTACACTTCATCCCATATGCCGTTCACTGACATAACTAATCAGCAATCTGTTTCTGCCCTATCAATACCACCATTCAATACCGATGCCCAGTATGCCAATGCCAGTGAAAGGAAAGCAGCTTTAGCACTACGACAAAAACAACGCCGTGCTAATGAGACTCCTGACGAAATACAGCATCGACTTGACAAGATTAAGGCTTATAAACGCCGTCGTCTCACACACGAATCCCCTAACTCTAAATCTATTACATTGGCTGAAGAAGCCTCTACACGCCATCACCGCCAACAACAGACGGCTTCTTCCTCATCATTATTAGTAGACTCACAACAGGATGCTTCCACATCAGCATGTGGAACAAGTTACTACCACACTTCATCCTATATGCCGTTCACTGACATAACTAATCAGCAATCTGTTTCTGCCCTATCAATACCACCATTAGTCAATACCAACGCACAGTTTCATCACATACAAGCTGCAGTTATCCCGCAGAAAGTGCAACCAAGACAAATATACGTTGGTCTCAAAACTAGGCGCACCCCATCGGTTTGACATGCACTTCTACTACAACCTCACATTTTCACTAATGATGAAAATAGTATTACCGAACACAGCTGTGGTGACATGACCCATGTATGTGAGCATTGCGAAGCTTTGCATTTTGTAGCAGAGATACCTTCTGATAACAACTTTACGCTCTGCTGTCAGAAGGGTAAAGTCCATGTACCCATACTACAATATCCTGATGTCTTTACACATTTGCTGAAAGGGCAAAGTGAATTTAGCAAAAATTTCATGGATAATATTCGAAGTATTAACAGTTCCTTTGCTTTTGCCTCCATGGGTGCAAATATTTCACCACCTCTTGGATATGGCCCATACTGTTTCCGCATACATGGCCAGATCTATCATAGAACTGGAACACTACATCCCTCAGATGACCAGCAACGCGCATTTGCCCAACTTTACATTCTCGATACCACTACCGCAAATGAACAACGCTTACGATGTAAAGAAAATCAAAAATGTCATCCTACATTGATGAACATTATTGCCCTTCAAATCCAAACTATTAATCCTTTTGTGGAAGCTTATCAAATGTTACGTGATGTGGAAGAACAAGAAAAAATTAAATCTCTACAAAACGGAACTGTCATGCCAAACATCACTATGGCTATTAAACAAGATCGTACTCAAGACCCTCGACGCTACAATAATCCCACTGTCAGTGAAGTAGCAGTCGTGTTTCAAAATGACAATGGTGAGCCACCTTTCAATAGAGACATATTAATTCATTTAAAACCTGATCCCCATAACCCTTTAGCTCCAAAAACACAACAAATTAGTATTCTCCATAGCAATTTGGATGCCCTCCTCTATCCAATATTTTTCCCTTATGGAGACCAAGGATGGCATGATGGACTCAAACAACAAGGCAAAAGTTCGAGGAGGATCACTCAACTCCAATACTATTGCTATATGTTATCTGTCAGAAATTACTTTAATCCACTCCTCAATGGTGGTAAGCTAACACAGCAATATTTAGTAGATGCTTATGTCAAAATTGAAGCTAATCGCCTACATTACATCCGCAAACACCAAAAAGATTTAAAAGTGGAGGATTACTGCCTCCTTCAAGAACATCTACTCAAAAAATCGGTTCAAAAGGGCATCCCTATTGGGAAAACCGTCATTTTACCATCTTCTTTTGAAGGCAGTCCAAGAAACATGCAGCAGCGCTACCAGGATGCTATGGCTATTGTTACAAAGTATGGTCGGCCAGATCTATTTATCACCATGACATGTAATCCTAAGTGGAATGAGATTACTACACATTTAGAACCGTGGCAGCGTGTTGAACACAGACCAGACTTGGTTGCACGTGTCTTTAAAATTAAACTGGAGTCCCTCTTAAAAGACATTAGCAGTGGATTATTTGGAAACGTCACTGCAATGGTCCATGTCATTGAATTTCAGAAGCGTGGTCTCCCACACGCTCATATTTTAATTATTCTTGACAGCCTGTCTAAATTACGGACTGAGGCGGACATAGACAATATAGTCTGGGCTGAAATACCTGATGAAACAATCTACCCTCAGCTCCATAACATTGTTCTTCAACACATGATTCATGGTCCCTGTGGAGAACACAATCCTAATTCTCCCTGTATGGATCTTGGAAAGTGTAGCAAAGGTTTCCCAAAACAAAACCAACCATATACCATCAAAGAAAAGGATGGCTATCCCACTTACCGCAGACCCATTGGCAAAACATATGAACACCATTCTAATACGATTGACAATTCATGGGTAGTTCCATATAACCCATTTTTACTCACCAAATACAAGTGCCATATTAATGTAGAAATATGTGCTTCCATTCAAAGTGTAAAATATTTATTTAAATACATTTACAAAGGACATGACAAAGCCAACCTTGAAATTTCCCAAAATAACAGCCAACATGATGAAACACACCAATTTACGGATACCAGATATGTTAGTGCACCTGAGGCTGCATGGCGGATATTTGCTTTTCCTATGCATAAACAATCTCATGCCATCATTCGCCTAGCCGTACATCTGCCTAATTCTCAACCACTCTATTTTCATGAGAATGACTCTGCAGACAACATCCATCAAAAGCTCAATTCCAATTCTACACTTATGGCGTATTTCAACCTTAATAAGATCGACCACAATGCACATAACTATTTCTACCGCGAAATTCCAGAACACTACGTTTGGAAACAAGGCACATGGGAACAAAGAAAACGAGGGGGTCTCACAGTTATTGGAAGAATGTACACTGTTAGTGTGAAAGACCAAGAACGCTATTATTTACGTTTGTTGTTACTGCATGTAAAAGCTGCTAACAGTTTTGACAGCATTAAAACCGTCAATGGAGTTATGCATGAAACCTTTAAGGATGCTGCGTTAGCACTTGGATTATTATTCGATGATAGCATCTGGAGACATACTTTAACAGATGCTTGCATTCTTAACATGCCTTCCCAACTTAGAGACATGTTTGCTTATATCTGTATTTTTGGCCCCCCCAGTAATCCACTTGAATTGTGGAATGAATTTAAGGACCATTTTTTACAAGACTATTGTCATACATACCACAGCAACACTGAAGAGTGTATCGATTGTGAAGGATATGCTATGAAAGATGTCCAAGATGTCCTCATAGTCCATGGAAAAACTTTTGCTGATTATAATTTACCACGCCCAGCAAAAAATATTAAACAACTCCTTAAACAATATGATAAGGATTATGAGTTAAAAAAAGCTGCAGAGATGAAAGAAACTCTTAATCAGGAGCAACTTTTTGCCTATGATGTCATTACTGAAGCTTTACAAAATAGCAGTTTAATACCAAAGTGCTTTTTTCTCGATGGACCTGGTGGCAGTGGAAAGACCTACCTATACCATCTACTTACACATCATTTAAGAGGACAAGGAGAAATTGTGTCACCTGCAGCAACTACAGGAATAGCATCTAACTTGATACAAGGAGGCCGAACAATCCACTCTCTATATGGCATACCTATTCCGATCAACGAAACATCTGTTTCCAGGATTAAAAACGATACAAATGCAGGAAAACATTTACAGAGTACAAAACTTTTTATTATTGATGAGTGCACTATGGTCCAAAAACATGCATTGAATGTGATAGATAGACTTCTACGTGACATCATGACAACAAATGTTGCTGAAAAAAATAAAACACCATTTGGAGGTAAAGTTATTGTTCTTGGAGGAGACTTCAGACAATGTCTTCCCGTCATCGCTCATGGAACAAGAATAGACATTGTAGATTCCTGCATTAAATATTCAGAACATTGGCAACATTTTACCAGACTACCGCTAATTAACAACATGCGCTCCACTGATCCTGAATACAGCACTTGGTTGCTTAAACTTGGAAATGGTGAGCTGTCTAATGAACATAACCTTGGAGAGGATGTCATTGAAATTCCTCCAGACATGCTTTGCACTGGCTCTATAGTAACCGAGATCTTTGGAGACCATATTTGCATTGATGTTAATGACCAACAAAGCCTCAACACTGCTGCATCACATGCTATACTATGTCCGAAAAATGATGACGTCGATTTTCTGAACTGTAAAGTAATGGATCGCATTAGTGGTGATTATACTGTATATACAAGTGATGATTCTGTCGATGCTGATGAGGCAGAGGAATGTGAAAACTACCCAGTTGAATTTTTAAACTCTCTGACACCATCAGGAATGCCATCACATCTCTTAAAACTTAAAATTGGCACCATTGTGATGCTATTAAGAAACCTAAACAAGAAGAAAGGTCTCTGCAATGGCACTCGCCTCATTGTCATTGCCTTACTCCGCAACATCATACAGGCTAAAGTGATTACTGGCTCAGCTGAAGGAGACATTGTGTTTATTCCACGCATCGATTTGTGTCCTTCAGAAACTGGGTTACCTTTTAAATTAAAACGTCGACAGTTTCCTCTAAAACCTGCTTTTGCTATGACCATTAACAAATCCCAAGGACAGACCCTCAATCGAGTTGGAATTTTTTTGCCCGAACCTGTATTTGCCCATGGACAATTGTATGTTGCATTCTCCCGAGTAAAGCAACGCAGCAACGTTAGGGTCAAAGTGGTGGATACACCACTTCAAGGACAATTGCTACCTAATAGCCCAAAAATCTTCACTAGAAATGTCGTTTACAAAAATGTCTTACTTTAAACTATTTAAGTTGGTCCTGGAATTGATAGATATATAGATATATAAATAATAGTTACATTCTAAATAGATATAGATAATAGACTTCTAAGACTTCTATACATAGCTTGATATATGTTATATATATAAATATTTTAAGCAGATAGATATATCTTACACTAATTATCTCTTTCACATATATGTCATAGACATATTTAAATCCATAAAAATATACATAGGTATAGGTATATATAGATTAAAAAAAAAAGGCAAAAACAAAAAAAATTTAGGCAAACATACGTAGATTTCAACTACATAGCTAACACATACCTACATAACTTAGGTAATAATAATTAATTTTTTATTTATTAATAGAGTACTATTATTTCAATAGCACTTTACATACATCAGTAATACTGTCCTTCTGTCACGGGGGCTTAGTTCAACTAAGGCTGAAATACCCGGGGCCCCTGTGGTGTCCCTTTACTAGGGGAAACCCTGTCTGACCCTCAACCCAGGGTTTTTGCTGAAGGTGCAAATGCCTGAGCCTCCGACCTTTCCTTATCTCCTGCTCAGCCCTGCACTTAACCCTCCACCCTCCACCCAGTGAGAAGTCACCACCAAAGCTCCCACACAAATAATGACAGACAGGGAGAACTTAAACTGCACTGCGCCGCACACACACAGGAATAAACAGTAATGTGAACAGGGCACAACTAAACACAAATATGGGAAGGAGAAAGGATAACGACGGATCATACGACACCAGATATGAATCTCTCTCTCTTGAACACCTCCACTCCAGACCGGAACCACTTGGTATGAAACACAAGCTATAATCGGCGACGCCCATAGGCCAGCATGACTATTTAAAGACCGTGGGCGTGACTAACCATCCAACCTGGTCTCCAGCAGGATTAACCCCCGAGAGCCTGAAGATCAGGCCGGCGCCACTGAGGCTATAGTGGCTGGAGGTGGAACTACCTCTGCCTGCCGGATGCTGTGGTGTGAACAGCGTCCGACATGACACCTTCTTGAGGCTCACTATGTAAATATCTTATCCACATAAAAACATAGGTGTGATACATCTATCTACTATAATAAATGCGCTAAGCAGCTTCCGGGTTGTAACAACTTCCGTCCAGTTGTAACTGGTGATGTCACAGCACACCTCTTGCCATGTTAACCCTCAACACACCACTCCTCCTCAACACACACTCCTGTCACCTTTCAGTATCTCCACTAACGTCCAGTCGCAGGATTTTAGAATACTCAAGATGGCGTGGCCGCAAGAACATGTCGCCGGCGTGGACAACGTCGGGATTTAGGATGGCGCCGGTGGAAGAAGATGTCGGGGATCGTGGAGCAGCGATGATGACGGTGTGAGTATGAGAGACGGAGTGAGAGAAAGGGTCGTATGTGGAGTGAAAGAGTGAGTGGAGATGGTGAAAGGTGAGAGGAGTGTGTGTTGAGGCGGTGTGGTGTGTTCAGGAGGAGTGTGTGTTGAGGGTTCACATGGCAAGAGATGTGTCACTATCCTCCCGATGCGATAGCATCGGGCCTTAATCTACTATAATAAATGCGCTAAGCAGCTTCCAGGTTGTAACAACTTCCGTCCAGTTGTAACTGGTGACGTCACAGCACACCTCTTGCCATGTTAACCCTCAACACACCACTCCTCAACACACACTCCTCTCACCTTTCACTATCTCCACTAATGTCCACTCGCAGGATTTCAGAATACTCAAGATGGCGTGGCCGCAAGAACATGTCGCCGGCGTGGACAACGTCGGGATCAAGGATGGCGCCGGTGGAAGAAGATGTCGGGGAACATGGAGCAGCGATGATGACGGTGTGAGTATGAGAGACGGAGTGAGAGAAAGGGTCGTATGTGGAGTGAAAGAGTGAGTGGACGTGAGTGGAGATGGTGAAAGGTGAGAGGAGTGTGTGTTGAGGCGGTGTGGTGTGTTCAGGAGGAGTGTGTGTTGAGGGTTCACATGGCAAGAGGTGTGTCACTATCCTCTCGATGCGATAGCATCGGGCCTTAATCTACTATAATAAATGCGCTAAGCAGCTTCCGGGTTGTAACAACTTCCGTCCAGTTGTAACTGGTGACGTCACAGCACACCTCTTGCCATGTTAACCCTCAACACACCACTCCTCAACACACACTCCTCTCACCTTTCACTATCTCCACTAATGTCCACTCGCAGGATTTCAGAATACTCAAGATGGCATGGCCGCAAGAACATGTCGCCGGCGTGGACAATGTCGGGATCCAGGATGGCGCCGGCGGAAGAAGATGTCGGGGATCGTGGAGCAGCGACGATGACGGTGTGAGTATGAGAGACGGAATGAGAGAAAGGGTCGTATGTGGAGTGAAAGAGTGAGTGGACGTGAGTGGAGATGGTGAAAGGTGAGAGGAGTGTGTGTTGAGGCGGTGTGGTGTGTTGAGGAGGTGTGTGTGTATTGAGGGTTAACATGGCAAGAGGTGTGTCACTATCCTCTCGATGCGATAGCATGGGGCCTTAATCTACTATAATAAATGCGCTAAGCAGCTTCCGGGTTGTAACAACTTCCGTCCAGTTGTAACTGGTGACGTCACAGCACACCTCTTGCCATGTTAACCCTCAACACACCACTCCTCAACACACACTCCTCTCACCTTTCACTATCTCCACTAATGTCCACTCGCAGGATTTCAGAATACTCAAGATGGCATGGCCGCAAGAACATGTCGCCGGCGTGGACAACGTCGGGATCCAGGATGGCGCCGGCGGAAGATGATGTCGGGGATCATGGAGCAGCGACGATGACAGTGTGAGTATGAGAGACGGAGTGAGAGAAAGGGTCGTATGTGGAGTGAAAGAGTGAGTGGATGTGAGTGTAGATGGTGAAAGGTGAGAGGACTGTATGTTGAGTAGGTGTGTGTGTATTGAGGGTTAACATGGCAAGAGGTGTGTCACTATCCTCTCGATGCGATAGCATCGGGCCTTAATCTAGTTTAATGATAAGAACATAATACAATCATGTTAAATAGTTCAGCATTGCTTTAACTGAGTGACTTTTTTTGCACATATCTTTGTGTGTTAGGCTGTGGGCACACGTAGCGTTTTAAAACGCTCACTAAAAACCGCACTCCTTCCCAGAAATCGCGCGTTTTTTTCTGCGCGATTTCACCGCGATTTTACCGCGATTACGATCACGATTTTGCTGCGATTTTCGCGTGCGATATTCAAGCACTTTCCAAGCGATTTGAAGCATCGCTTGGAAAGTGATTGACAGGTTGGTCACACTCGTCAAACATAGTGTTTGACAAGTGTGACCAGGTTTTTACTATTGAGGCCGCCTATGCGGCATCAGTAGTAAAAGATAGGATGTTAAAATGCTAAAAAAAATTAAAAAAATCGGGGTATATTTACCTTCCAGCGTCCCGCGCTGCATTCCCGGGCCTCAGCGTTCCCAGTAATGCCTTGCGAGACCTGTGATGACGTAGTCTCGCGTTACTATAGCGATCTCGCGAGACCACGTCATTACAGGGCCTTGCCGCAAGGCATTACTGGGAACGCTAGGCCGGGAATGCAGCGCGGGACATCGGAAGGTAAATATACCCCGATTTTTTATTTTTTATTCTTTTTTTTACAGGGGTATAGTACCCAGGGCCTGGAGGACAGTCTCCTCTCCTCCACACTGTGGGTACCAACCGCACATGAGACGCTTAACTTTGCGCATGGTGGGCATAGCCACATGCGGGAAGTCAGCGATTCTCATGCATTCCTATGGGTGCGGAATCGCGGCAATTCTTTGCGATTCCGCACAAAAGAATGAGCATGCTGCGATTTTTTCTGTGATGCGATTCCGCCGCGGAAAAAAGCGCAGCATTAGCACAGCGTGTGCGGAATGCCATAGGAATGCATGGGGGGCGTTCTGTACACAATTTTTAAGCGTTTTCGCGCCAAAAATCGCGGCAAAAACGCTTAAAAATCGCTACGTGTGCACATAGCCTTAATGTATTATTCAAATAGACAATGAAAAATAATGTGTATGTAAAATGCAATATTGTAACAACAAAAAGACTGTTTGGTTGTTATGATTGTTATGCTTTTTCTTTCACAGACCAGTCATCCTTTGTTTTCAGCCTGTTTGGATAATACTCCCAAGGTAAGATCATTAATTACAAATGAGCATACAGTATATACCATATAGATACAGTGGGTAAAACAAGTTTTTGATACACTGCTCACGTTGCAAATTTTCCCTCCTACAAAACATGGAGAGGTCTGTAATTTTTATTGTAGCTACACTTCAACTGCGAATACAGAAAATATCATATGATTTTTAAATTATTAAATAAATGAATGAAATGACAAATCCCTGGATCAATGAAAATTCTCTTTTTCATGAAATTTACTTTAATTTAAAAATTCCACCTGTATTTAAGTAAACCTTGAAAAAAAAAAACACCTTTCATAAACGTATATAAATTAAGCCCATTTGAATTAAATGTTAGCTGCGAAAACGTTTTAGGATTAATATGATGTATTTCCTCTCAAATTTATTATCTAAAAACAAAATGGAAATGACTAATAATATTTGTTTTATTTTGTTTTCCTTGAAGAGCTTTCTATCAATCACGATTACAAAGCTAAAAAACCTGTTTTGTAAGGTAAGAATGTAAATATAATGGTGAGAAATAAGCATAAAGGAATTGTCATAGAGGAAAATTAAAATCCATAAGACTGCTCCAGGGTGGGGACATTCAACGCCCCCCGATGGAGCTATACCTGCTATATTTGGCATCTATGGAATGGTAAAATCATAAAATCATGATTAAAAAATATGACTGAAATGTCTAATGCCGGGGAGATTCAGAGGAGAAGATATCTTGTGAATTAGGGATTTCATAAAATCCTGAAGGACTGAACATCCCACAATCCAACTCACATGAGGTAATTAAGGAAAGGTGTGTGGATGTAATTTAGGAGCTAATAAAAGCCCAATGCCAATTATGATACATGTTCAATGCCGGAAGATACATCGCCATGTAGGCTTGACCCATGTTCCATCAGACTTTTCTCAAAGTGCTTTCCTTCGTTAAGCTCTGAGCCATTTCTGTGACCAGTGTTTAGTAAGTTTCTTTTGTTTATTCTTTTTATTTTATGT